>NC_041385.1:841698276-841731583 GCF_002162155.2 Triticum dicoccoides | reverse complement strand
TGCAGTCCAAGTACTCGCCTAAGTTATAAAAATCCTACCGAGTGAAGAGCAAACCTCTCACTCGGGGGATTAGCTGCAGTCCAAGTACTCGCCTAAGTTATAAAAATCCTGCCGAGTGGTAAGCCAGACTTCCACTCGGAGGCTTAGCTACAGTCCAAGTACTCGCCTAAGTTATAAAAATCCTACCGAGTGGTAAGCCAGACTTCCACTCGGAGGCTTAGCTGCAGTCCAAGTACTCGCCTAAGTTATAAAAATCCTGCCGAGTGGTAAGCCAGACTTCCACTCGGGGGCTTAGCTGCAGCCCAGCGCTCACCTAAGTGGACTAAGGAATAAGTCGATTGCAGTAAGCGCCCTGCTTTGAACCTGCAAAAGACATTTCGAGCCAAAAGCAATCATATTCAAACGACAAATTCAAGTTCGGATCGGTATCTAAAGGAACCGAAAGTGCTCGGGTGCTAAGCCCGTTAGGGTTTATCGGTTATAACTCCACTCGGCATACCGAGGCAAATTTAAAGCGTCGAGCTTAGAAGAAGTTTTTTACCCCTCCTGTGGAGGGCTGGAAGGTGCAACGAACTCATCAAGATCAATTCCATCTGCGATCCGAGTGGCAGCCGCAAGGAAAGTTTCCATAAAGGACCTGAAGTCGTGTTTCTTGGTGTTGGCCACCCGGAGGGCCGCCAGCTTCTCTTCTCGCGCATCTTTGCAGTGGACTCGGGCCAGACACAGAGCAACATCTGCACCGCACCGAGCCGAGGACTTCTTCCACTCCTGCACTCGACCAGGGATCGTGTTCAAGCGAGCCATCAGCGACTCAAGGTCATTTTGAAGTGTCTCCCCGGGCCAGAGCGTCGAGTCGATGCAAGATGTGGCGACCTTCAGCCTTGCAAGATAGTCCACGGCAGCTGCAACACGGGACTCCAGTCGGAAAACATTCATGGCAACTTCGTCGTTGACCGGGGAATTGATGGGGTCGAGGTTTGGTTCCAGCCGGCTAGTTTCTTCTTCAAAGTTTTGACAAAATTCTGCAAGGACGATCACCGAGTCAAGGCGATGGTCGAATGAAAAAATCACGATTGGAAATGATTGCCGAGCATAGAGGTTTACCTTCAAGCATAAGAAACAGCTTCTTGGCAAGACCACTCAGGAAGGCCTCCAGATCATTTTTCTTCCCAGTCAACTTACTGACTTGGTCGGTCAGGGCAGTTTTATCAGTTTTCAGTCGACTGACTTCCTTGTTGGCAATTCCAAGAGCAGCTTTCAGATTGGTATTGTCTTGTTCAAGCTTGGTGACTGAAGCTAGCTTCTCGTCAGCGAGCTTGATCTTCTCAGCTAGTTCAAGGTCTTTTTTCTGTTGGGCCTCCCTTACCTTACCTGCAAGTTACAGCAAGATCAGATTTTGAAACAAACGAAGGGGAAAATCAGTAGTCAAGGTCTCACCAAACATACCTTCGGTCTCCTCCTTTGCCTTCGTCAGTTTCTCCTGAACCAGCTTCAAATTCAGCTCGAGCTGAACGTGCTTGTTTTCCAGCTCAGAGTAGCGAGCCACAAGATCACAGGAGTTCTGCGAAGAACCAATCGACTAAATGTCAAATATAATTCACTTCCGAGTGAAAAAGGAAAAATCACACGTTTCTAAGACTACAGCCGAATACAAGCATTCGACCGTAGTCTCGGGGACTACACCCAGTGGGTGCACTCAGCGTGCCCCCACTAATCCTATCGAAGATAGAGTCGACCAGTCGACCTCAAAAAAAAGAGAGAGATATATTCTTTAAGACTGTAATCGACTGCAAGCAGTCGACCACAGTCTCGGGGACTACACCCAGTGGGTGCACTCAGCGTGCCCCCATCGGTTTGCGAAATCCATTCGACATAGTCGAATGACGCAAAGACTGAAATTATAAAACCTAAAGCCGACTGCCAGCAGTCGACCTTAGCCTTGGAGACTACACCCAGTGGGTGCACTCAGCGTGCCCCCACTAATCCTATTGAAGACAGAGTCGACCAGTCGACCAATTTGCAAAATCCAGTCGACATAGTCGAATGACGCAAAGACTGAAATTATAAAGCCTAAGGCCGACTGCCAGCAGTCGACCTTAGCCTTGGGGACTACACCCAGCGGGTGCACTCAGCGTGCCCCCGCTAACACGGAGTCTAAGTCGACACACCCACTGGGTGACTACTATAAATTCTGGAAAGAAAAGTTTTTGATAGCATATCTTAACAGAACAGGCGGTGGTCGACTGACCTGAACATTGCTTTGAAGGGCGGAACTAGCGTCGTAAGCTGCCTGGCTCGCATCCCGGATGGTCCTTAACTGCTCCATCATGATCCCTGCCTGGCGTATCGCCTCCTTCGCGGCGCCAGCTTGGTCCTCTGGGACATGGTGCGTCGTGAAGAGGGAGGGCTGCTGAGCACTCGTCAGTGGATCTGCGAAGGACACAGTGTGTCGAGTGGTGTTCTCCTCCTCCGCAACCAGAGTCTCAGGCACCGTCACATCCTGGGGCACCCTGCTGGCAGACGCTTTCCTACTCCTTCTGTGCTTTAGCGGTTCCTCATCTTCATCATCAGGGAGAGTGATAACAACATTCGGTGGAGCTACAGAAAAGAATCAGGATTAGAGATCATGAGTCAGTCGACTAAAAACGGCGTTAAGAGTATAGTACCTGGTTTTGAGGTTGCTGCGTCCTCCATCTCATGGTCATCAGCCCGGGCTGAGGTCTCAGAAGTAGCAGCACTGCAACTCCAAAGAATCAGTCGACTAACTCCAGCGCCAACCAGAGACAAAGTTCACACAAAATAGGAAGTCTTAAGCAGCATGATTACCCTGATATGGTGGGGATGGACACCTTCATCTTCGGCAGGAGCTTGGTCGGCTTTGACGAAGCCGCCGTGGGCTGCTTCGACGCCTTTTCAGTCGGTGCCGGAGAGGTGGTCCGAGGGCGCTTGGTCAACTGAGCAACGGTCGCAACCCCCTTGCCACGTTCAGTCGCAGGGTCGTGGACAAGCTTCGACCGCCTTTCCGAGCGCGGTGGTACGACCTCCTCCTCCTCTTCTTCCTTGCCTTCAGCATCATCTTCATCACTGTCATCGTCGTCATCGTCGTCATCATCCTCAGCAATGTCCGAGTCCCACTCCTCCTCCTGGCTCTCGCCCCCACTCGCCTCACCCTCCTCAGTCGGAGCCTGTGCTCCATTGGGCATCGAGTACAGCTTGGTGAGGGCCTGATAGACATCAAGACAAAGATCAATCGACCGATTGGCAGAATAAACAGAAATGAATATGACAAGAAAACAGTGGAGAGCAGAGCAGGCATACCTTGTTTGGATCACTGTGGTGGTCGAGTGGAGGAATCCTTCTGGCTCCGCGTGGGTTATCCTTGTTTCCGGTAACGGCAGCCATCCACCTTTCCAGAGTGACATCGTCGACTGCTTCTGGATGGACCCGAGTCTCGTCCTCAGTCCCACAGTACAACCACATGCAGTGGCTCCGGAACTGAAGGGGCTGGATACGACGCCTAAGGAAAACCTCCAGGAGATCCATGCCCGTCACTCCCTCCCGAACCAACTGTACTACACGCTCCATCAACATCTTCACGTCAGCTTTCTCCTCCGGAATCAACTTCAGAGAGGAGGGCTTGTTCACTCGGTCCATGGTAAACTGAGGGAGTCCACTCGACTGCCCCGGCGTCGACTGATCCTGGCAGTTGAACCAGGTCGACTGCCAGCCTCTGACTGACTCGGGAAAAGTCATGGCTGGGAAGGTGCTCTTATTCCTCACCTGGATCCCCAGGCCCCCACACATTTGGACAACTCGGGTCCTTTCGTCGCCTGGGCTCGCTTTCTTCACGGTCTGAGAGCGACACGTGAATATATGCTTGAACAAGCCCCAGTGCGGTCGACAGCCCAGAAAACCCTCACACATGGACACGAACGCGGCAAGATAGGTGATAGAATTTGGGGTAAAGTGATGGAGTTGCGCTCCAAAGAAGTTCAAGAAACCATGAAAGAAAATACTCGGTGGCAAAGAAAATCCACGGTCGACATGGGTAGCCAGGAGCACGCACTCACCCTCTTCTGGCTGGGGCTGCCACTCCTTCCCCGGAAGCCTCGCAGCTCCATGAGGGATCAGGCCCTCGTTGGCCATGTCGAGGAGATCTTTCTCCGTGATGGTCGACTGGATCCAATCTCCTTGGACCCAGCCCTTCGGCAGGCGGGATCTAGACGAAGACCCGCCGCGGCTGGTGGATCTCCCCTTCGCCTTCTCCGTCGCCGACGCCTTCTTCGCGCGTTCCAGCGCCGCCGTCTTCTCCTTGGCCATGGTTGCCGGTGAGACGCGCGAGGAGAAGTTGTGCGGAGGCGAGAGCGAGCGCGCTGGACGGAGACGAAGGGAGCAGAGAAAGAGAATGCTGAGGCACTGTACAAAAAACCCTCGCCGGGCGTATTTATAAGGTCCCTTCCGAGTGGATGACAGGTGGGCCCGGTCAATCTAATCATATCCAGAAACAGTTATGCAGGCGGGATACGTGGCGACGAAAGTGGCGCGGGGATCGAGGCGTCTATGTCCCGTCCCATCCGAACGCCGCGGCCTGCTCCGCTTCGCGCGCTTCCCCAAAATTTCGCATCCCGCGGAATCCGCGAACGGCAGATCGGTCTGTCAGACGCGGGATTTCCTGCGATCCGTCGCTCGGAAATCGTCGAAGCCCGAAAGATCACTCGACGAAAGAAGAGAATGGATCGAGTCGACTGAAGACAAGTTGCTCACTACCAACGAAGAGATTCTTTGGTCCAGAACAACGCACGACCAGTGTGCAAAAGTTAATCGGAAACAACATCAACTCCTTCCTCACTCGAAGCCTCAATCCATTCGGGGGCTAATGATGGGGTCATGTACCTAGGGTAGGGCCACAGACCTGATCTAAGTACCCTGCCCAAGGACACCCTTAGAAGAGGTCACCTTCCAGTCGACCAACGAGAGACACACTCGACTGCCTTGAAGGACTCGACCGCGAAGACTCACTCGACCACCAGAAGGTCAAGAGGCACTCTGCGCTGCAACGGCCTGTAATTAAGTAGACTTTATGATAGTAAAGACACTTTATGTGGGGCGTTACCAGTAACGCCCCAGACTTAACTCACCTTAAACCCTCTCCTACGTGGGCTGGCTGGGGTCCTGGCGCACTCTATATAAGCCACCCCCCTCCACAGGCAGAGGGGTTCGGCACCCTGTAACTCATATACATATAATCCACTCGACCGCCTCCGGGCTCCGAGACGTAGGGCTTTTACTTCCTCCGAGAAGGGCCTGAACTCGTACATCTCTTGTGTTTACAACCTCTCCATAGCTAGGACCTTGCCTCTCCATACCTACCCCCCCACTCTACTGTCAGGCTTAGAACCACGACACCCGCCCCCTCCTTGTCCTATTCGGACTTGAGGGGGAGGGGCACGCGGTCTACCCTGGCCGCCCCTCCTCTTCTCCACTAGGGCCCATTAGGCCCACTAAATCCCCAGGGGGGGGGGGTCCGGTAACCCCCCGCCGGTATATGTCCGAAACCTCCCGAAACACTTCCGGTGTCCAAACGTAGTCATCCAATATATAGATCTTTACGTCTCAACCATTTTGAGACTCCTCGTCATGTCCGTGATCATATACGGGACTCCGAACTACCTTCGGTACATCAAAACACAAAAACTCATAATACCGATCATCACCGAACTTTAAGCGTGCGGACCCTACGGGTTCGAGAACTATGTAGACATGACCGAGACATGTCTCTGGTCAATAACCAATAGAGGAACCTGGATGCTCATATTGGCTCCCACATATTCTACGAAGATCTTTATCGGTCAAATCGCATAACAACATATGTTGTTCCCTTTGTCATCGGTATGTTACTTGCCCGAGATTCGATCGTCGGTATCTCAATACCTAGTTCAATCTCGTTACCAACAAGTCTCATTACTCGTTACGTAATGCATCATTCTGTAACTAACTCATTAGCTACATTGCTTGGAAGGCTTATAGTGATGTGCATTACCGCGAGGGCCCAGAGATACCTCTCCGACAATCGGAGTGACAAATCCTAATCTCAAAATACGTCAACTCAACAAGTACCTTCGGAGACACCTGTAGAGCACCTTTAGAATCACCCAGTTACGTTGTGACGTTTGGTAGCACATAAAGTGTTCCTCCGGTAAGCGGGAGTTACATAATCTCATAGTTATAGGAACATGTATAAGTCATGAAGAAAGCAATAGCATAATACTAAACGATCAAGTGCTAAGCTAACGGAATGGGTCGAGTCAATCTCATCATTCTTCTAATGATGTGATCCCATTGATCAAATGATAACTCATATCTATGGTTAGGAAACTCAACCATCTTTGATCAATGAGCTAGTTAAGTAGAGGCACACTAGTGACACTATGTTTGTCTATATATTCACACATGTATTATATTTCCGGTTAATACAATTCTAGCATGAATAATAAACATTTATCAAGATATGAGGAAATAAATAATAACTTTATTATTGCCTCTAGGGCATATTTCCTTCAGCTAACGCGACACTATGATCAGAGACCCTGTGATGAAACTGTGTGCGATGCAATAATCGCAAACGATGGTGTAAAAGAACCATCAAAAAAGGTGCAAAACGTTTGTGATGGCGGAGCCATCAAACATGGTTCAGATTTTAGTTGCGTGTGCGATGCAGGGCATACGGTTCAGTCCAATGAATTGTTTGCGATGAGGTGGAACAAAAGAAACGGGCAGCCTGATGAAGGCGTGTGCAATATACAGCATACGGTTTACTCGGATGAACTGTTTGTGATTAGGAAACACAAAAGAAATGGTCAGCCAGATCAAGGTGTGTGTGATTGAGGGCACACGCTTCAGAAGGATTAATTGTTTGCGATTAGGCAATAGAACAAAAATGGGTCAGCCAGATCAAAGTGTCTGCGATTGATGACATACACTTCGCATGGATGAACTGTTTGCAATTAGCCACAACAAACTGAAACAGCTAGATAGATCAACGTGTGTGCGCTAGACAGATACACACATTCTAAAAAAGAAGCATGCGCGATGGTAATAACGAGCGCACACGGTTGTTGGAACAAGACGTGTGTTGACATTGCTATTGCGGTGCACCTATGATGCAAATGCCAAGTACGCGGCCGAGAAGGCGTACGTGCCCATGTTATGCCTTCCGGGAATAGTGCCGCACTTATAACCGTCAGTAAATTTTGAGCATGCATCCCATCACATTCCAAATTGCAAACCTGTTCACATCGATCAAAACCTAAATGGTTTCCCACTTAGGAGCGTATTACTACCCGGTTATAAATACTACTACTCCAAGATGACTGCACATTCCTCCTCAACTCCTCATCCACAAAAACAAACAAGTCATTCATCATCGTTCCCTTGCATCTGCCATGGGAAGGCGTGAGTTCTGGGTCGAGAGATTGCCACCAGGGAGAGGCGAGCCTAGAAGTGAAAGCACGGGAGATATTCCGCCTCGCCGCGAAAGCAGCCAACATGTCCCGCCACGCGGCCGTAGCAGCAGAGAGGTCCCGCCGCGCAGCCGAAGGAGCACGGAGGTCCCGCCGCCCCGTCGATGCAGCAGACTGGTTCGGCCGCGCCGCGGAAGCAGAAAGATATCCTGCCGTGCCGCGAATGTAGCAGAGATGTCCTCCCGTACCACGGCGGCCTAGGAAAATGTCTCGCGGGCAGGTGAAGACTCTTACAGGCGCATGCGTGCCCTCGTCCTTAGGCAGATGGATCAGATCTCCAGCTGGGCAAGGTCGTAGGATGACATGAAAGCCTCGTTTGAATAGTCTACCGACATCATTCGGCAACTAAATGAGAGCAATGCGAAGCTTCGGGCCGAGCGCGACCTGTTGAGGGCGAAGATCATCGGAAGTGCGGAGCAGCAGGAGCAGACCACTGCCTTGTTGAAGATGACCGGCGTCATCATCGAGAAACTTATGGACGAGAATGCCATGCTACGCATCGAGCGCAGAAGGCTAGTGGAGGAATCCGTGCTCTCAAGCAGGATCTTGAGGACAAGAAAGAGGTCATCGCCGCTCGCCGCGGAGACTAGTTCCCGCGGCCTGCAGCAATGCATCAAGAAAGTAGAGATCAGCGAGCCACATCGTTGTCTTCCTTCTTCTTTTGTCCTTGTGTATTTCGGGCGTTGCCGCATGTGGCTTTTTTCAATTATGTTCCTAAATATGTAAAACAATTATTATCCACACTCGTCGTCCTTATATTCATCATGCTTGCTATAAGTCACAGTCGATGCTAGATAGATCCGTCGGATCTTACATCAAGATCCGTGTAGAACTTTCTTTTCAGATTTTCATTTTTCTCTCTTAAATCTTAGTCCAATGAGACATACTGCCACGCCGTAGAATAGGTGCTCAGGCGCCATTAATGGAGAAGTTGGGAGGGAGTGCGCGGCGGGTAGCGGTCAAAGGGCTCTTCTCCCGATGAGCACGCGTAGGGGTCTGATCGCACGCCTTCCATACTCAAATAGCTATCCCGCACGGCACCTCATAGCCAATAAAAAAAGGGGACGCATGACGACACGTAATTGGTAAGTAGAATGACGGTTTCATTCATACTTGTGTTTCCGATTTGTAACATGAAAGCACTTGTTCCAAAATGACTTTGTTGATTGTTAATGTGTGCGCCTTTGCTAATTGGACAGATAAATTACCACAGCATGTTGGTGTCATGTCATGACACCATGCCAAGTTTCATGATTTTCAAGCTTGTTTTGGATTTACAGGAAGTAAAAACCAAGTTTCTCAATCTTTCCGGCCGAGCCATGACGCCCAGATGTTTGAACTTCATTCACATTTCTTGCATGAGACCTATAAATTCACCGAAGAACACACATGCAATTTTTCAACCAACTTTGGTGCACTGGAGCATGTGCTTGTAGTTCAAATTTGAATTATGCACATGTTTTCCAGGCGTGTTATGTATTTATAGGAATTAAAAAACCAAGTTTCACAATCTTTCCGGCCGAGCGACAACGCCCAGATGTTTGAATTTCATTCCCATTTCTTGCATGGAACCTATAAATTCACCCCGAGGACACGCATGTGATTTTGCAACCAACTTTGGTGCACTGGAGCATGTGCTTGTAGTTCAAATTATAATTATGCACATTAAATGCGCAGAAACTCAATTAATGTATAAAAAAGGCCAAACAAACCCGAAATAATTCCAAAATTTAGCATGATACTTCTGTTTGGCCTAACCTGCCTGTGTAAAAAAATTAAGGCGGGAGAAGGCAGTGTACGTATCTCGTTTCGCACACGGAGATGACACGTTCCATCTCGGAACCATGAGCCTTCTTGAGGGAAGCTCCGGTTTGCAAGAAGCTTACACCAGAGCTTGTCCCAATTTGGCCAAAAAAATACCGCAGCATGTTGGTGCCATGTCAGGACACCATGCCAAATTTCACGATTTTCAGGTGTGTTTTGGATTTACAGGAATTAAAAAACCAAGTTCCTCAATCTTTCTGACCGAGCCATGAGACCCAGATGTTTGAATTTCATTCTCATTTCTTGCATGGGACCTATAAATTCACTAAAGGACACACATGTGATTTTTCAACCAACTTTGGTGCACTGGAGCATGTGCTTGTAGTTGAAATTTGAATTATGCACATTAAATGCGCAGAAACTCAATTAATGTATAAAAAGGCCAAACGAACCCGGAATAATTACAAAAATTAGCACGATACTCTATTTAGTCTAATCTTCCTGTGTAAAAAAATTAAGGCGGGAGAAGGCAATGTACGTATCTCATTTCGCACATGGAGGTGACACGTTCCCTCTTGGAACCACGAGCCTTCTTGAGGGAAGCTCCAGTTTGCAAAAAGCATACACCAAAGCTTGTCCCAATTCGACCAAAAAAATTACCGCAACTTGTTGGTGCCATGTCATGACACCATGCCAAGTTTCATGATTTTCAGGCGTGTTTTGGATTTACAAGAATTAAAAACCAAGTTTCTCATTCTTCCCGGCCGAGCCACGACGCCCATATGTTTGAATTTCATTCCCATTTCCTGCATGAGACCTATAAATTCACCCAAGGACACACATGTGATTTTTTAACCAATTTTGGTGCATTGGAGCACGTGCTTGTAGTTCAAATTTGAATTACGCACATTAAATACGCAAAAACTAAATTAATGTATAAAAAAGGCCAAACGAACCCGGAATAATTCCAAAATTTAGCACGATACTTCTATTTGGTCTAATCTGCCTGTGTAAAAAAATTAAGGCGCGAGAAGGCAGTGTACGTATCTCATTTCGCACACGGAGGTGACACGTTCCCTCTCGGAACCACGAGCTTATTGAGGGAAGCTCCGGTTTGCAAGAAGCTTACACCAAAGCTTGTCCCAATTCGGCCAAAAAAATTACCACAGCATGTTGGTGTCATGTCATGACACCATGCCAAGTTTCATGATTTTCAGGCGTGTTTTGGATTTACAGGAATTAAAAAACCAAGTTTCTCAATCTTTCCGGCTGAGCCATGACGCCCAGATGTTTGAATTTCATTCCCATTTCTTGCATGGGACCTATAAATTCACCCAAGGACACACATGTGATTTTTCAACCAACTTTGGTGCATTGGAGCATGTGCTTGTAGTTCAAATTTGAATTATGCACATTAAATGTGCAGAAACTCAATTAATGTATAAAAAAGGCCAAACGAACCCAGAATTATTCCAAAATTTAGCACAATACTTCTATTTGGTCTAATCTGCCTGTGTAAAAAAATTAAGGCGGGAGAAGGCAGTGTTTGTCTCTCATTTCGCACATGGAGGTGACACGTTCCCTCTCGGAACCACGAGTCTTCTTGAGGGAAGCTCCGGTTTGCAAGAAACTTAGACCAAAGCTTGTCCCAATTCAGCCAAAAAAATTATCGCAGCATGTTGGTTCCATGTCATGACACCATGCCAAGTTTCAAGATTTTCAGACGTGTTTTGTATTTACAGTAATTAAAAAACCAAGTTTCTCAATCTTTCCGACTGAGCCACGATGCCCAGATGTTTGAATTTCATTCCCAGTTCTTGCATGGGACCTATAAATTCACCCAAAGACACACATGTGGTTTTTCAACAAACTTTGGTGCATTGGAGCATGTGCTTGTAGTTCAAATTTGAATTATGCACATTAAATGCCCAGAAAGTCAATTAATGCATAACAATGGCAAATGAACCTGGAGTAATTCCAAATTTAAACAAGACACTCATGTACTAGTTGCATGTCCACTGTATGTAAATGTTCTAACAATTCAAACACCATCCTTTCCCTCCGTAACACCATTTTGTCTTTCAAAACATAATGAAAAAATCAGGTATACCACAAACAGTTTACTAGAAAGAATAGTGTGGGATGCGATATAAAATATCTTGGCACACCGTCTTGTCTAGCTTACGCAGGAAGCTTTGTCGTGTACAGTCCACCACCCCGCTTGAACCACACTTGCGCGCTAGTTTCTCGCGGCACCGAGCGAAAAAATTTGCCACCGCGGAAATATCTATCTCCCCGCCCCTCCCTCCTACAAAAAGCCACATTTCCACTGTTCCTACTTGTTTCCAAGATCAAACCTTCATTGCTGCTTACTGGCAGCTCAGCCTCCTCGCCGATGACCCTTCTTCTTGCAGTGCCGCCTCCTCGCCGGCTACCCTTCTTCTTGCACCGCCGCCTCCTCACCGGTGACCCTTCTTCTTGCAGCGCCGCTTCCTCGTCGGCGACCCTTCTTCTTGCTGCACGACCTCGTCGATATGGTCAGGTAATCCACACCCCACCCACACCATCCTCCTCCTTTCCCGTCCCACGTGCCCCGACCGATGGCGCGACACCTTTCACCGAAATCACTACCCCCCTCCTCCAATTAAGCGCCGACCACAACCATTTTGCATGCAGTATAATGTGGAGCTCAGTAGCATGCGGCCACACGCGCGCACGAGGTCGCTATGGCTGCCATGCATGTCGACCGCCAGATCTTGGAGGAGCACCTTGTCTTTGAGGCCACCGTCGGCACCGCCACGCGGTTGTCTACTTTAAAATACAGTTCGTGTTGTTTTCTTGAGGCCAGCGCCAGTGCCCTCTAGTGATTTGTCCTCTGTAATGTTAACATGGAATCTGATGTCCAGTTAACAGTTTGGTCCTCTGAAATGTAATGTTCAGTTAACACTTTGGTCCAACAATTGCTACATTTTGTAGTACTGTTCTCAAGCATTCTTTGTTTTTTTAACTGTCTTATCTTCTAGTGCATGTTTCTATTCTGCAATGTCGTGCTCAGTTAACTATTTTGGTTCATTTGGTCTGCTGTCCATTTAACTGTTTGGTTCAGTTCTGCAATTTGATTTTCATTTGTTGTGGGTACAATTTTGTATTTTTATGCATGTGACACCAATTGAATTTGGCTGTACTCAATACATATTCTACTGATAGTATGGCAACTCTTAGTTAACTTGATCAAGATCTTCCCTATGTGTGTTGCAGGGAAACAGGTCCTGCTGTCAGAGGCTTAGACCCACTGTTCGACCCTTTTTGCATATGGGGAAATGAGATGTCCATGAAGATCAATCAAGTCAAGAAACTCAGAAAGATTGTTAGGATGAAGAAACTTGCGACGAATAACAGCAAGATCTTTGTTTGCACAATGAAGAAGACATCAGTCAACTATAGGATGGTACCAACTCTTTTACCTTGTTTTTACCCCTTGCGCCATTTCAAAAGTTACAACAACGATTTATGCATAGCTTTGTTTTCAGTACTTTTCAAAGCAGTTCACCAATGATTACCTCTCAAACCACCTGCATGGTCAAAAGGCAAGGAAGGTATTCATTCAACACCCATGGTACAATATTGAAGTCTTGTTGAAGAGGATGAAGGTTAGGCGGGCAATTATCCATAGCCACTGGCCTAAAGTTGCAAGGACATTCAACATCACTAAAGGCTCAATATTTGCCTTCCGCTTCAGCAGTTTTCTAGATGAGATTCATCTGTCTATTTACCGTGTATAATGCTACTTTCCAAAGGTTTTTGATGTTGCATGTGAATTGTGTAATGGCATAACTAAGTGCAGAAGCTATCTGATGTAATTTGATTATGAAATCCTGGTTGCTTTTAGACGGATATGAAATATCTGGCGTGTTTTTTAAGAAATATCAGTTTGATTAGTACATGGATTATAAATAATAGGCTAATTACCCTACTTATTGGGGTTTTCTATTGCATACGGTTACTCAAACATCACCATTGGCGATGAACTCAAACAACCCACACGGTTTCTAGAATGTAGGCATGTTCGATCAACTAACAATCACACATGGCTTCCGGCAGCAAACTGTTTGCGTTAGGCCACCTTGCAGAAACGTTTCCACACAAAGAACTGTGTGTGATATACATACCTACGGAAATGTTTTTCTGGGATTCACCGTGTGAGATGTACATACCTACGGAAGTGATTTTCTGGGATTCACCGTGTGGGAGGTACATACCTACGAAAATGATTTTCTGGGATTCACCGTGTGGGATGTTCATACCTACATAAATGATTTTCTGGGATTCACTGTGTGGGATGTACATACCTACGGAAATGATTTGGTTTCGATGCCTCGCCCGATCGCACACGGCCCTAGCATGTGTCCCAGGAGGGCCTATCCCCAATGATTTCTGGGTCGTGTGAGAAGGACCCCCCTATCACACACACTCACTTGACGGCGGTTCCCAATGCCGTCGCGGAAAGGGGTTAAAAACCGGTTGTATAGCACGTCTTGTACTAGTGAAACTAGTACCAAGTCATATGTCTGAACATCCTGAGAGCCCAACACACATGATTGTTCTTTACTGACTGACGACAAGTCCAGAGAACCATCTCATCTCACTGAGTAAACAATGGCTTGTACAGACTAGTGGTTTTTGTGATGCTCATTATGTTAAGCTTATCAATTTATTGGTTTGAGATCCGAAACTTGGTGATTGGGAAATTATTTTGGACCCACTACCTTTGAATTTGCCCCGGAAAAATTCATAGGTGCAACTTCCATTTCCTCATAATTGTTATCCATACATGTGGAGGCCAGGTGGAGTTCATGCCGGAGCTAGTACCCCGGGATGGGAGAGAGATGTCGGCCATTCGATGTCACTGGTAGCTAGCTAGTGATCATTGTGGTTGTTGTTGTCGTAGACCACTGACATTAAATTCTTGGCAGCAAAATTTTGAGCTTGATATTTTGTTCTGGTAAGATGTTTGTTGAATGTACCACACTCGAATATATGCTCTTAGTTAGATCTATCATCATGGTGTAATCTCAGATCTTGTATCTTATGCGGGTGTACTGATGATACTATCTGAATAAAAATGTTAGCTGTGTGGGCTTGGATGAAAAAGAGAAGCTATTCATATTAAAAAATAGTTCATTTTTGTCTATTTGATCTCCGAAAATAGGGACAATTTGTTTGGAAGAACAGTGTTGTGTTGAGCCAACCATTATATATAACTAGATAACACCCCGCGCGTTGCTGCGGGAATTTGTAGCACTGTATAGAAGGGGGGTTTATGGAGTGAGAAATTACCATAAAATGAAAATATAGAATGGTATATCTTGTAAAAAAAGAATATTATTCAGCTTAAATTGGGTTATTATAGTCGATAAATGCAAAAGATTAAGTTTTAGGTCATCAGCTTAATTAAAGAAAAATGTAATAATTATTTCAACCTTGGTAGTCCTTCCTTAGGTAAGAAGCTAGATAGAAATATCTAAGGAAATACTAACGTTATTGACGGACGCCCTAGTGTAATTTCAGGGAGCTATGAAAGTATGAAACGACAACCAATGATTTTTCTTAATCTTATAATGTTTCTTGTAAAATAAATGGGCAAGTTAAATAAGTCATGATTGAATACTGATTGGGGACTACAAATTTATCTACATACATATTAAAAATAATTGCGATATCAATCCATAAATGTATTGTTTTTTGTACTCGGCGGAACATGACCTGATACTTGATTTGGAAGAAAAAATCCACAAACTTTTTTACCCTACAATAAAAGAGTCTCTCGGGTGTTCGAATGTGACAAAAAATCATTTAGTTGCATATACCAACTAGATTGGATCCTTCCTAGCATGGTACATGATAATTGTGAAATTAGCATATTCATAAATGATTTTGAGCCTGTTCACAATTGATTTTGAGCAAAATATAAGCGAACAAATGCGAAATGTTTCATCACAATAATTGCTACAAACAAATGCTTCTACGTGTAGCATTGCAAAAGAAAGAAAAGACATCATGGCCCTGAATATACATATACAAAATAGGAATCTAGCAAGTAACAAAATTATCAATTAGAAAACCCAAAAATATGGTGATATAATTGATTGTTGAAATGTATTCCTTACATTGATGTGCACTGTAGTTCATCTAAAGTAATCCTACAGAAGAAGCGAGCAAAGATATCCCAAGCTTCCGGAAGACTTTTCTTTGCAGATGCTCCTGGACAGTTCTGACAAAATACTCTTATGTGTTCCACCTGATGACAAAAGCAATACAAATAAACATCCTTAGACTAAAACTGTACTGTTTTTGACTTCCTGTTGGAGCCAAACTAAGGCCTGAAATTAAAATGTAATTATGAAACAAGAGAGCAGAGACCGCCACTAATCACCACAAAATCAAGCCGTCGCTCGTCGGATCATGCTCCTTCCCTGAGGACGGAGGTTGCGACTTATGCCCAATTTTTCTTCCTGAATCAGCGAGATCTCGCTGATGTGAGAGAATAGGCGTTCCCAGCGACCATGGTAATAGCCCTGGAGGATGCAAAGTTGCAAAAGAGCACTTACTCGTGACCAGCTGAGCCTAGTTGTGGTGGTACGAATCAACAACAAATCGAGCTCCATCTTTCCTCACGATCTGGTGCAAGAAGTGGGGGAGAAAAGCGTCGGGAAGGAGAGAGAAGCCCCCTGATGCGGCCCTCCTCTCGGATTTTCACCTTGAACAAATCGAGCCCCATCTTTCCTCATGATCTGGTGAAAGAAGTGGGGGAGAAAAGCGTTGGCGGCAGGGAGAGAAGCACCCTGATGCGGCCCTCCTCTCGGTGTTGCACCTTGAAGAACGCCGTGAAGGAGCCGCTTGCCAGATGGGAGATTCGTTTGTTTTGAATCTCCGTTTTGTGTTGTTCTTGGCGGACTGTAGGTTAGTGATGGGGTGGACTAACAACATGTCAGATTCGTCTCCCTCCTTTGTAGTGAATTTGTCCATGATGCTTCGGACTGGATTACAATTAAGAGAAGCTCACGCGTCACGGGAGGAGATTAAAAGTTGAGGAAATGGCTGGAGAAGGAAGAGTCACTTTTGTGTGGAGAGGGGAGAACGGACGTTACAGATCGCAGATGGCTGGTCCTCGGTCAGTTCTGGACACTGGTAATGGAAGGGACGACTTGGAATTAGACTCATATACTTGAAACACTGGTCAATTTGTGGTGGGTCCCGCTTGTAAGCTTCTAACGGAAAGCTGATGTGGCTAGGCCGCTGATGTGGATAGCTTGCATGTTGATATAAATAACACAGTAGGGATGAGTCTCTTAGGTATATATAAGATTTGTTGGTTGGGTTGTGAACCTAATTTTCTTTACACAGTATCTTTCTTTTCGTGTGGCAGTGAGCTATTACACAAGCATATAAGCATATATAAGATGTATTATTTCCTAACTTCAGTGTGGCTTGATTTTCTAGATAAAGCAATTAGAAGATTCAGTTAGTGGCCATCTTATTAGATTATTAGATCCATTGTGTAAAAACAGTAACCAATGTTTCGTCGTGTAGGTGGTTAATCATTATGTAAATAGGTAAAGCAACATGCACCATTTTGTTGACAACCTATTCGTAAATGCCATATATACTCTAGAATTTTCTATTTACTTATATTTAATCATAAAGCTGATACGTTGTCTACATATTATTTTTATATCATACATGTTGAATATATATCCTATATTTAGTGACACACATCCACACACACAAACTATGTGATTTTATATATATTTTTCCTCATTGTTAAAAGAAAGGACTTTGTTAAGGGGCAATGACTCAAAAAAATTAGTAGATTTTATTACAAAATATAATTAAATCTGGCACAACAAATGTATATTTTAATGATTGACCTTATATTAACACATAAACTATTATTATGTTTACATATGTTGTCATGTGGTTAATTATGCTAAGTTATATAAAACATATTTGCTAGGTTGTAGTTTAATGAAAATAAGTATAAAAGTTTTGTATAAAACATGCTTCAACCAACATTTGTTCAGTAACTAACTCATACTTTTATTAAATTAAAATTATGCATCAAACTCATCAACATAAAATTAGTTAAAACAAACATGCACTTCAGTGTTAGTTTTAGGATGGCAATGATTACCCGTCATTAGCTGTGAAAGGGAAGACAGAGATTGAATCGTTCGATTAGGTATTATCGAACCAGTGAACGATTCGATTCGCTGGAAAAATTAACCCAATGCGAGAGACTGTTTAATTGATCTCCCGGATTTTTATTCCAATTAGAAAAAACATGCACATTTTTGACCCCAAAACATTTTAAAATATTTAATAAAAATCATATGAAAATGATATTAATTTAGAAAAAAATCATGTACTACGAAAAAAATGTCAAGATATTTCAAATGAAATTGCACAACAAAAATAGCCATGATCTAAATAAAAAATCCATGATATAAATTATAATGTAGCCATGCTACTTAAAATGAAACTATCAAAGTCCAATTAAACGAAAAATGTCGTGGTATAAATAATATAATTGGCATATTAGCTATAGTAAAGTAAACCACGGTCTAAATGATAAAATGGCATGATCTAGTAAATATAAAATTTGCCATGATCTAATAAATAAAGTTGTCAGGATCTAAATAATTGAATTGCCATGATATATAAATTGAAACTACGATACTCTAATTAAAAATGTCATTGTCTAATAATAAAGTTGACATGGTATTTAGAATTAAATTAACATGGTTTGGAAATATAAAAGTTGGCATAATATAATTAACAAAAAATGGCATCGTCTAAAGAATAAAATTGCAATTCTACCAACAATTAAACTAATGCGGTCAAGTTAACACAAATGACATGCTACCTACAACTAAAATACCTTTGTATAATTTTAAAAATATTGTTCTCTAAAATAACATGGCAACCTATTTGAAATTTCTAAAAGGGATTCATGAAAAGTTAGGAATTTGGTTCTTTGAAAAGGATGGCAAATTAGGGATATTATTCTTTCAAAAAGAGGGAAACACATAGAGACTTTGCCATGAATATATAAAAAATGCCACATGAAAAATGTGAAATTTTATATTTAAAATGCCATGTGGAATTTTTTAAATTATAATAATGTAATGTAAAAATCATAAAAATGTAATGTTTGCCATGGAATTTTTAAAAATGCTTATGAACTTGCTATGTCACAATTAGGGAAATTACGTTTTCTCTTGAATGCAAACGAAAAATCCTATATACAAATTCAACAACAATAGAAAAACATATTTGCCATGGAATTTTTAAAATTACATTTTTAAACAAGGTGTCAATAAATTTGGCATCACATTTTCTTAAGTTTTGCCACGTTAAGTTCAACAAAAAATATCATGATAAACAAATAGACAATATTTGGCATGGGTATGTTATAATTTAAATACATTATAACCGCGCACCTTTCCAGCCTTCTCAGGCCATTTGCATTTTCAGCCATCGGATCTTTCATAGCTATATGTTTTTAGCCGTGTGATCTGGGTCAAGTCGCTCACGTGCTTGCTTTCTTCCTTGACCACGAACAGGTAAACGTAGTGGGCCGCTGCTCCCGTAACTTTTTTGGGCGTCCCTCGTTGAATTGGGTCTGACTGGCTTCTCTCTCCCCACTGGCGTCTCTCATCTCATCCGCGGACGCAGCCATGCCTTTTTTTACTGGAGCGAATTTCCTTATTATATTTATTAAATAAAAGTAGAAAAGGAAAGGAAGATGTTAAACATTGTAATGTATGTAACGGTAATGTTATGAACTGTGGTAGCTTAGGGCGTGGTGTGCGTGTGTTGTATTGTTAGGATAGGTTAGGTTGTTGAGATATGATCCTATAGTTAGCTTGGAGATCAATCCACACCTAACCTAACCTAATCCCTTGTAAGCCGCCGACCTAGGCCTCCTTATATACACGCAACGCGCCCCTGCATAATGCAAGCGCTTCCAGCTATTTCTCACATGGTATCGGAGCCTAGTTCTTCCATCTCATCTAGGTTATGTCATCTTCCTCCTCCTCCCACGCCATGGCCATGCCCTCGCTTGCCTTGCTCGGCCACACCATCACGGAGAAACTTACGCGCGACAACTTCCTGGTGTGGAAGGTCCAAGTCCTCCCGCACGTCAGGGCCGCGGCGATGATGGGCTACCTTGATGGCTCGATCAAGGAACCCGCTGCTGCCATCGTCACCGAGAAGGAAACCAACGGGAAGAAGGAGCCCGTTGAGATGCCAAATCCAGAGCATGCGGTCTGGGTTACCCAAGACCAACAGGTGCTTACTTTTCTGCTTGCATCGTTGTCTCGCAAAGTGCTAATGCAGGTGTCCAACCACACCACGGCAGCGGGCGTCTGGCAAGCTCTGGTAGAAAGCTTCTCCGCGCAGTCCAGGGCGCGCCAGATTCAGCTCTGTTCGGCCATCGGCAACGCCCGCAAGGGTGATATCTCTGCTTCCGCTTACTTCACGAAGATGAAGGGGCTAGCGGATGAACTTGCTGCTGCAGGGAAGCTCCTGGACGAGGACGACATCGTCTCGCACATCCTCGAGGTACTCGTGCACGAGCCCGACTACAACGGGTTTGTCACCTCCATCTCCATGTGCGCTGCCACAGATCGGCTGATCAGTCTCAGCGAACTTTTTTCGCTACTGCTGTCTGCGGAGGCCCGGATCGCTACCCAGCACGCTGCCTACACTGCTCACCACTCCGCCAACCTAGCTGCAAGGGGTGGTCGGGGCGGTTACGGTGGCGGACGCGGCGGTCAGGGCGGCGGACGCGGCGCCTACAGCGGCGGCAACTACCCCGACAACTCAGGCAACGGTGGCGGAAGTGGTGTGCCGCGTCAACAGGGAGGTGATCGCGGTGACCGTGGTGACTGCGAACGCTGCCAAATCTGCAAGGAAGAGGGCCACGGTGCATGGCGCTGCAGGAAACGGTACGATAAAAGCTTCAACAACAACGTCCGTAATCCTGCTGGAAGTGGCGGCGGTGGTGGACGCGGCAATGGTGGGCGTGGTGGTGGTGGCGGGGGCGGCAACTCTCGCACTGCTAATTCTGCCCACTCCTACGGCGTAGATACTAATTGGTACCTGGATACTGGTGCCACGGACCTTGTCGCAGGCTAGCTGGAGAAGCTATCTATTCGCGATCGCTACACCGGCACTGACCAAATTCACACAGCTAGTGGTCAAGGTATGGATATAGAGCATATTGGTCATTCGGTCCTATCTACTCCCTCTGGTTCCTTGCACTTGAACAATATTCTCCATGCTCCTAATGCCGATCAAAGCCTCCTTTCTGCCTATAATCTTATGCGTGATAATGATGTCTTTATTGAACTTCACCCTGAATTCTTTCTTGTTAAGGATCAGGCTACCCGGGGAACAATTCTGCAAAACAAGAGTAGATGGGGTTTGTTCCCCGTGACAGGACGGCAAAGTGCCCCTCAACATCAAGTTCTTGTTGTCATCAAGCCATCCACCTCGCGGTGGCACAAGCGCCTAGGGCATCCCGCTCTTCCGGTAGTCCAAAAGATTCTTCGCGACTTCAATCTCCCTGTCTCCAATAAACAAGATCATCTTCTGGTGTGTGATGCGTGTCAGATGGCCAAGAGCCATCAGTTACCTTACTCTCGTTCAACTAGTGAGTCTACAGCTCCTTTAGAGCTTGTTTTTTCAGATGTTTGGGGTCCCGGACCCATTTCTGTAGGAAGACAGATATACTATGTCAGTTTTATCGATGATTTTAGCAAGTTTAGCTGGATATATTTGCTCAAAAATAAATCTGATGTCTTTGAGAAATTTCGTCTCTTTCAAACTCATGTTGAACGTCTCTTTGATCGCAAGATTATTGCCATGCAAATCGATTGGGGTGGGGAGTACCAACGGTTGAGTTCTTTTTTTGAACACATTGGCATCACACACCATGTTTCTTGCCCCCATGCTCATCAACAGAACGGCTCCACAGAGCGAAAACATAGGCAGATAGTGGAAGTTAGTCTCTCTCTACTTGCTCACACTTTCATGATGCTTAAGTTTTGGGACAAAGCGTTCCTCACAGCAGTCTGTCTCATTAATCGCATCCCTAGTAGAGTTATCAAAAACCAATCTCCACTAGAAAAGCTATTCGGCACTAAACCCAACTATTCTTTTCTCCGCATCTTTGGTTGTGCTGTCTGGCCCAACTTGCGTCCTTTCAACAAACACAAACTCGAATTTCGGTCCAAGCAATGTGCCTTCTTAGGATACAGCACTCTCCACAAAGGCTACAAGTGCCTCGATATCTCTTCTGGCCGTGTCTATGTTTCTCGCGACGTGGTCTTTGATGAGAAAGTTTTCCCTTTCACCAAACTCCACTCCAACGCCGGTGCTCAACTTCGCAAGGAGTTACTACTTTAACCATCTCACCTCTTACCATCTTCTAGTTTTGGCCACGAGGGAGCTGATTTTGCTGCTGATCATATGCCTATGCCTAATGCCAATAACCCAGCTGAAAGTGTGCAGGAAGCAGAACAGGATCATGTTGAAAATTTTGGTGAAAACTCGTATGATTTTATGCAACCAACAGGTAGCTCCACAAAAGATCCACAGGATCTCTCGGGATCAGTTGCCGCAGCAGGATCCGCCGCGGGATCCGTGTCCTCTGATGCGGCCAGCGAATCCACGCCGGGATCCGCAGTTAGGCGGGCCAGACGGGCGGCCAGGCGGGACAGGTGGGCACACCAAGCCGCTGCCTCCTCGCGGCGGGCGGCCAGGCGGGCCAGGCAAGCGCACCGAGGCGCTGTCCCCTAGCGGGCCGACCCTGTAGGGGAATGCAATGGAAAACGAAATTTTTTGGTATAGCGAGCACGCCCAGGACCACTATGGAGACTGCATACAAGGTTTGATCTGATCCGTACTGACTCGAAGCGCAGCGGAAGAAGAGTCAGTGTAGATCGTCGGTGCAGATCCCCGCAGCTAGGATTTACAACCTCCCAACCGTGAGGATGTACTCCCTCTTCGGACAGCCCTTCGGGAGGCGGTCGGATAGTCCCCCGGACGATGTCGCGGACAGCCCTTCGGGAGGACCCTCGAAACTCGGACGAAGACTCGGACAGCCCTTTAGGAGGACACTCGAACAGCCCCTCGAGCAAAAGATCGAAACAACAATCTCTCTACGGGGTTGCACACATACGGTGTCAGCTATCCGGCAGGGCTTCTCCGTCTAGAACTAGTTCCTGCCGGAACCCAGACAGCCTTACGGCTCTACGAAACCCTTTTCGTGGGAGGGAGAGAAGAAGCCAGATAATGCATGGTATGTGTATGAGAGAAAGGGATGAAGAGATGGCAGCCCTCACCTCCTCTATTTATAGGAAAACCACGGGGTAGTGTGTCTCCACATTTTTACCAAAACCCCCATGCATTAGGTCACACATGAGGGTGTTAAGGTAAAAATGGGATGCCATGTGGAGCTCCAAGGAGCTCCACCACCCATGGCCGGCCACCCCTAGCCCCCCCCCCCCAAATGGGGTTCCTTCCCTTGTAAGCCACTACCTTCTAGAACTTTGACCAAGTCCAAAAAGGTGGCTCTACATAAATATTCCAAAAAGCACTTTCACTATTCACGACGACATTTTTCAGCGTCTGATCGAACTGAAAATATTTATGTGGGCTAAGAACATTTCCAATACGCACTAAAATGATTTTCAACACGTTTCAAAACAATTCCGGTTTTAGTGATTTTCATCTGTGAAACGCATCTGAGGTGGCTCCGGCAGCTCCGGAACATTTCCGGTTTTTATCTCAGAAAATTCCAAAAAGCTTCCAGAATGATTCTGGCACCCTCCAAGAATTATCAGGCATGTGCCGAAACAAATTTGAATTAATGGTATATCCCGAAACAACTTTTCGGTATCATCAAAACTTATCCGATGACCTCTCTCTGCGGTACGATTCCGCTGTCTGAAACCATTCTGGTGTCCGAAACTTTTTTTCGGTGATTTTCTCTCAGACTCCCTGTCTACTATTCAGCAGATAGATGACCCTTAAGCGTGTGACCCTATAGGTTCGGTGAAGTATAGACATGACCCGGAACCCCTTCCGATCAATGATCAACATCGGAGCCGTGGACACCCATATTGACCCCTATACCCACACGAATAAATATTCGAGTGAACCTCCAGTTGCAGTGAGCTATTCCTTTTGCTTCGCGATATGTCACAAACACCTGAGGTGAGATTTATTGCATTCCTGTGGATGAACAATTTGTCCAGCATGCAAGTTACCTCGTTACCGGTTTTGTTCTCTTTTCTCGTTTCCGTGTTCCGGCATCCAAGTGATCAAATCACAATGTGTCTGGCCAGACGATGATGGATACCGTTACACCGAGAGGGCCTGAGTATATCTATCCATCGCCGGAGGAGCAAATCCCAATCTTGAGCTATCTTGTTACTTGCCATACTTTTCCGTGAACCCGTAAGCCGCCGTAATAGCCACCCAGTTACGGATGACGTTTAACAAACCCCAAAGTTCACGAAGCAAGTATGAAGGAACCCGATACTCTCATGGTCTAAGGAATTATGCAAACATTAACTTCTCTGTGTTATTAACCATTAACTTGTGACGAATGTATCTCATAGCATAACATCAAAATGGGTCGATTCAACACAAATGTTCTACCAACATCGTGCCCTCATGATTACCGGCATAGACATGCCCATGATCAGGAAAACATGATCATCATGCAATACATGAGCCAGTCTTAGAGTCAAGACTAGGAATACGTTTCACCGTTTAGTATACCACACGTGCACATGAGTTTTCCTCCGAGCCTCGTGGATATTGCAGGCTCGAGAATCATTGCAGTTATAGGATGGAAGCTAAACATTCATTACAAACTTTGGAGATACAAAATAACTGATATTACTGCCTCTAGGGCATATCTCCTATAGACTCCCACTTCCACTAGAGTCATAATCCAGTTACATGGCTTCCCTAACACCAATGGCTATCCAGTGTTGCTCATGCTTTGCTCGTGGTAGAGGCTTCGTCATCGGGTCTGACACATTCAGATCCGTGTGAACTTTGCATACTTTCACTAAACCCTCTTCGACATGATGTCGAATGAGTTTATATTTGCGTTGAATATGTCTTGTCTTATGGTGCGAACTTGGCTCCCTTGCCTGAGCCACGGCGCCACTATTATCACAATAGATCGCCACCGTGTCCTGGGCACTAGGAACCACACCAAGGTCTTCAAGAAATTGCTTGATCCATACCGCCTCCTTGGAGGCTTCTGAAGCAGCAACATATTCTGCCTCCGTCGTAGAATCCGCCACAGTCTTTTGTTTGGAACTTTTCCAATCAACTGCGCCGCCGTTCAATATGAAAACATAGCCTGATTGAGATTTGAAGTCATCTGGGTCAGTCATGAATCCTGCATCAGTGTAACCACTTACAATGAGCTCTTCATCACCTCCATACACAAGGAGTAAATCCTTGGTCCTTCTGAGGTACTTAAGAATACCCTTGACTGCGGCCCAGTGTTCCAACCCTGGATCACTTTGGTACCGGCTGCTAACACTTAGCGCATAGGAAACGTCCGGTCTTGTACATAGCATGGCATACATAATAGAACCAACTGCCGAGGAATATGGAACATCATTCATTTGCACTCTCTCATCGAGAGTCCGAGGACTCTGATTCTTGCAAAGCACTGTGCCAGGTGACATGGGGAGTAGGCCTTTCTTGGAGTTCTCCATGTTGAACCTTTTCAACACCTTGTCAATGTACGTGCTTTGGCTAAGCGCTATCAGGAGTTTTGATCTATCTCTATAGATTCTGATGCCCAATACATATGCCGCTTCACCTAAGTCTTTCATTGAAAACCTCTTTTTCAACGAGTCTTTTATTGCGCTAAGAAAATTCACGTCATTTCCAATCAACAATATGTCATCCACATACAAGATTAGAAATGCTTTTGCGCTCCCACTAAACTTCTTGTAAACACAAGATTCTTCGTCATTCCGGATGAAGCCAAATTCTTTGACCACTTCATCAAAACGAATGTTCCAGCTCCTTGACGCTTGCTTCAGACCATAAATGGCTTTCTGAAGTTTGCATACCTTTCCAACATCCTTATGAATAACAAAACCTTCTGGCTGTATCATGTATACATCCTCTTTGAGGTTTCCATTTAGGAAAGCCATTTTGACATCCATCTGCCATATTTCATAGTCGAAATAAGCAGCAATTGCTAGCAATATCCGAACAGACCTAAGCATAGCTACAGGCGAGAAAGTCTCGTCGTAGTCCACTCCTAGAACTTGCGTGAACCCTTTCGCAACAAGTCTAGCTTTGTGGATAGTAATGTTACCATCCGCGTCCGTCTTTCTTTTGAAAATCCATTTACAACCAATCGACTTTATGCCTTCTGGAAGTTCTTCCAAGTTCCAAACTTGGTTTTCGTACATGGATTCCATTTCGGATCTCATGGCTTTGTGCCATTCTTTTGAGCTGGGCCCCGCCATCGCTTCCTTGTAGTGTGCAGGTTCATCATCTTCAAGAATGAAGATTTCGTTATGAAACCATTCAGGTGGCTGGATAGCCCTACCTGATCTGCGCGGTTCAGTTACAACATTGTCTGAAGTCTCCGCATCATATGCGACAACTTCCGGCTCAGTTGTAGGGATAATTAGCGGAATTTCTTCCGGTTCCTTAGCCATATCAACAGTTGCCGAAGATTCACTAATCTCATCAAGTTGTACTGTCATCCCACTTAATTCTTTGGCAAGAAATTCTTTCTCAAGAAAGACTCCGCTTTTAGCGACAAACACTTTGTGCTCGGAGGGTAGGTAGAAGGAATACCCAATTGTTTCTTTTGGATAACCTACAAAGTTACACTTGTCTGATCTGGGATCGAGTTTGGTAGGTTGTAAATGTTTTACATGTACCTCACATCCCCAAATTTTAAGATGCGACAAACTGGGTTTCTTCCCATTCCACATCTCATGTGGTGTCGTCTTAACAGACTTAGATGGTGCTCTGTTTAGTGTGTGAGCGGCAGTTTCAAGTGCATGACCCCAAAAGGATATCGGCAGGTCTGTAAGAGACATCATCGACCTTACCATGTCCAACAGGGTTCGGTTACATATTTCCGATACTCCGTTTCTCTGTGGAGTTCCGGGAGGCGTAAGCTGTGAAACGATTCCACGGTCACTCAGATGTTGGCCAAACTCATGACTAAGATATTCGCCTCCGCGATCAGACCGCAGAAACTTAATCTTTTTGTTATGATGATTTTCTACCTCATTCTGAAATTCTTTGAACTTTTCAAAGGTTTCCGACTTATGCTTCATTAAGTAGATATAGCCATATCGACTTAAATCATCAGTAAAAGTCACGAAGTAGAAATACCCACCCCGTGCGGCTGTGCTCATTGGACCACATACATCACTATGTATTATTTCCAATAATTCACCCACCCATTCAGGATGACCCGTGAGAGGCGTCTTGGTCATTTTCCCCATCAGACAAGCTTCACATGTGTCAAATGATTCAAAATCAAAGGACGGTAAAACTCCATCTCTCTGGAGTCTTTGCATGCGTTTCTTTCCGATGTGGCCAAGCCGACAGTGCCACAAGTAAGTTGTGGTGGTATCAGCCTTCTTAAGGCGTTTGGCATTCACGTTAAAGACATCATTTTCACATTCAAGATTTAGTATGAAAAGGCCCCCAACAATGGGTGCAAATCCATAAAACATATCCTTACAATAAAGTGAACAACCATTGTTCTCAGACTTGTACGAATACCCATCGTGTACTAAACATGATCCGGAGATAATGTTTCTACAAAACAGTGGAACAAAATAACAGTTACTTAGTTCTAAGATAAATCCTGAAGGGAGACGTAGAGGCATGATGCCGACGGCTTGAGCGGCGATCCCAGTGCCGTTCCCGACGCGCATTACGACTTCATTCTTTGCCAGCTTGCGCACCTTCTGAAGCCCCTGTATCGAGTTGCAAATGTGAGCAACCGATCCGGTATCAAATACCCAAGACTTAGAATTTTCGCTAGCAAGCAAAACGTCAATGACATTAACCTGTATAACAATTATACCTTTTCCGGTTTTCCCGGTCTTCTTATCTTCCAGATACTTCTTGCAGTTTCTCTTCCAGTGTCCTGTGCCCTTGCAGTAGAAGCACTCAGTTTCATTCTTGGCTCCACCCTTAGAGTTGCTTTGGGAGCCGGTCTTACCGGTGCCCTTGCCCTTCTTTGGCTTGCCTTTCTTTTTTTTGAAACTGGCGGTTTTATTCACAAGCAACACTTGCTTGCGATTTTTCCGCAGTCCTCCCTCCGTAGTTTTCAGCATGGAGAGCACCTCTTCCGGTGTCTTCTCCATCCCTGTCATGTTGTAGCTCATGACAAAACCGTCGTAAGACGGGGGGAGTGAAGAAAGCAACATGTCCATCATATGGCCAGGTGGAAGTGGAAATTCCAGGGCTTTAAGCCTTTCAGAATAGCCAATCATTTTGAGCACGTGTTCGCCAACTGAACTACCCTCAGCCATCATGCAATCCATCAAAGCCTTCATGATATCATATCGTTCAGACTTCACGGTTTCCTTGTACAGAGCATCCAATTCCCAGATCATATCACGGGGTTTATGGAATTCAAAACGTTTTTGAAGCCCTGTACTCATGCAAGCTAGCATGAGGCACATCACTAAGTTGTGATCATCATCCTTAGTGGCCCAGACATTTTGTTTATCTTCCGGGGCCTCTGCCGCCGGTTTAGCTGGAAGAGCAGTTTCAAGCACGTACAATTTCTTAGCGCTCCTGAGGACAATCCTCAGGTTGCGGACCCAGTCCGCATAGTTGTTTCCAGTCGTACCTAACTTCTCTTTCTCTAACATCGGGCCTAAGTTGAACGCGGTGTTGCGAGCCATTTGATGTACAACGGAAAACACAAGTTTCACTTAGACTTTGTTTATAATGAAATTTGCAATAGTGAATAAACATGTTTATTCTAAAGTGTGCTCCCACTCAAATCAATATCTCTCAAAATTGATTTTGAGTGATTCAAGATCCAAATATCAATTCAACGTCATAGAATCATCATCTCATGACGAGGATTTCAATTGGTAGGCCAACTTGCCGATCACATCTCCATGTGACTCTTGTTCATCTTTCGATGCGTGTGTTTCGAGCTCAGGATGATCCTGCCATGAACGTCAAGACAACCAAGTGATCTTGCTGCGAGGTCTGACCTCACACGCCTTACATTTCTCCAATCGTTCGTACCCATGCATCCATGGCGCACCCCGAAAGGATAGATGTTGTGACGGTGCTGCACTTGGGAGAACACTAACTACTTGATATTTTAAGTGAGAGATCACCCTAATAAAAGCGACTACCGCGCAATCAAGAAGGGTGCATCAAGAGGGATAAACATCTCAGGCAATTCATAATAGCATGATATGGTATAGCCTCTTCTGACAGAGAAGTCAAGTGTTTCTTCGTCTCCGGCATTCGCGTCGGTGTTCACCTTTGCGAAGATTGCCACCACCTTGTCGAGGCACCAGATAATATTGCTATCTCCATAGCTAATAAAATAAGTGCATTACTTAAGGTTGACACACAGGTCATTAAAGTGCAATCATATGGCTCCAGCCATCATGCCGAATCATGACACGCAGGTCATGTTAATTACATCATATAGTCATCTCATACATAATCAAATTGAATATGAGCATTGCTATACCACATCACATGCACATCCTGCAAAACCAAGTTAGACGCCTCTAATCGGTTTATGCAAAATTTTATTTTACGTGGCTTCTAAGGTTTTCACTTAAACCGCAGCTACCAACGTTTTATCATCAAGTATGATTATTCAAGTTGCTAGATTCACATCTCAGGGTCTATGAAACAAGACATAATTAAATCTCGAGACCCATACTAAACTTCGTCACACGCATGACCCCCGTGCAGATCATATCTGCAATGCCCTTTCATCTGCGAATTTCATCTTTCTTTTGACTATGGCAGAACCTAAAGAACTGATAGCACTTCCATGATCAATCAGGATCACGGATTGCCAGAACTTTGTCAAATTCCACCATGCCGTCTCGAGATTGAGCAAACGCAAATTCTAGGGAAGCAACAAGAACGCCGGGTAACAAATTTCATCTGTCACCCGCATAAATAATTTTCAGCAATAGATCTCATCTACTCCACAATTATATTATGCAATACCCATACATCTCCATGTATTCTAGATCGTAACCTGCATCTACGCATAGCACGGCTCTTGATGCCACTGTAGGGGAACGCAATGGAAAACAAAAAATTTCGGTATAGCGAGCACGCCCAGGACCACTATGGAGACTGCATACAAGGTTTGATCTGATCCGTACCGACTCGAAGCACAGCGGAAGAAGAGTCGGTGTAGATCGTCGGTGCAGATCCCCGCAGCTAGGATTTAGAACCTCCCAACCGCGAGGATGTACTCCCTCTCCGGACAGCCCTTCGGGAGGCGGTCGGACAGTGCCCCGGACGATGTCGCGGACAGCCCTTCGGGAGGACCCTCGAAACTCGGACGAAGACTTGGACAGCCCTTCAGGAAGACACTCGAACAGCCCCTCGAGCAAAAGATCGAAACTACAATCTCTCTACGGGGTTGCACACATACGGTGTCAGCTATCCGGCAGGGCTTCGCCGTCCAGAACTAGTTCCTGCCGGAACCCAGACAACCTTACGGCTCTACGAAACTCTTTTCGTGGGAGGGAGAGAAGAAGCCAGATAATGCATGGCATGTGTATGAGAGCAAGGGATGAAGAGATGGCAGCCCTCACCTCCTCTATTTATAGGAAAACCAAGGGGTAGTGTGTCTCCACATTTTTACCAAAACCCCCATGCATTAGGTCACACATGAGGGTGCTAAGGTAAAAATGGGATGCCATGTGGAGCTCCAAGGAGCTCCACCACCCATGACCGGCCACCCCTAGGCCCCCCCAAATGGGGTTCCTTCCCTTGTAAGACACTACCTTCTAGAACTTTGACCAAGTCCAAAAAGGTGGCTCTACATAAATATCCCAAAAAGCACTTTCACTATTCACGACGCCATTTTTCAGTGTCTGATCGAACTGAAAATATTTATGTGGGATAAGAACATTTCCAATACCCACTAAAATGATTTTCAACGCGTTCCGAAACAATTCCGGTTTTAATGATTTCCATCTGCGAAACGCATCTGAGGTGGCTCCGGCAGCTCCGGAACATTTCCGGTTTTTATCTCAGAAAATTCCAAAAAGCTTCCAGAATGATTCTGGCACCCGCCAAGAATTATCAGGCATGTGCCGAAACAAATTTGACTTAATGGTATATCCCGAAACAACTTTTCAGTATCATCAAAACTTATCCGATGACCTCTCTCTGCGGTACGATTCCGCTGCCCGTAACCATTCCGGTGTCCGAAACTTTTTTTCGGTGATTTTCTCTCAGACTCCCTGTCTAGTATTTAGCAGATAGATGACCCTTAAGCGTGTCACCCTATAGGTTCGGTGAAGAATAGACATGACCCGGAACCCCTTCCGATCATTGATCAACATCGGAGCCGTGGACACCCATATTGACCCCTATACCCACACGAATAAATATTCGAGTGAACCTCCAGTTGCAGTGAGCTATTCCTTTTGCTTCGCGATATGTCACAAACACCTGAGGTGAGATTTATTGCATTCCTGTGGATGAACAATTTGTCCAACATGCAAGTTACCTCGTTACTGGTTTTGTTCTCTTTTCTCGTTTCCGTGTTCCGGCATCCCAGTGATCAAATCACAATGTGTCTGGCCAGACGATGATGGATACCGTTACACCGAGAGGGCCCGAGTATATCTCTCCATCGCCGGAGGAGCAAATCCCAATCTTGAGCTATCTTGTTACTTGCCGTACTTTTCCGTGAACCCGTAAGCCGCCGTAATAGCCACCCAGTTACGGATGACGTTTAACAAACCCCAAAGTTCACGAAGCAAATATGAAGGAACCCAATACTCTCATGGTCTAAGGAATTATGCAAACATTAAATTCTCTGTGTTATTAACCATTAACTTGTGACGAATGTATCTCATAGCATAACATCAAAATGGGTCGATTCAACACAAATGTTCTACCAACATCGTGCCCTCATGATTGCCAGCATAGACATGCCCATGATCAGGAAAACATGATCATCATGCAATACATGAGCCAGTCTTAGAGTCAAGACTAGGAATACATTTCACCGTTTAGTATACCACACGTGCACATGAGTTTTCCTCTGAGCCTCGTGGATATTGCAGACACGAGAATCATTGCAGTTATAGCATGGAAGCTAAACATTCATTACAAACTTTGGAGATACAAAATAACTGATATTACTGCCTCTAGGGCATATCTCCTATAGACCCCCGCGCTGTCCCCTGCGTGGGATGGTGCGCATTCTCCCGACGGGCCGTCTGGGCGAGGCCCATGTGGCGACAGCGGGGCTGGGAGCCCGGAACCCGGTGCGGCGCAGATTCCCTCCCGCCCTGCGCCCACTCTGGAACTGCCAAGTGGTAGTTCGTCGTCGGCTACCACACCGGATCCGGCTGCTTCTCTGCAGGCAGCGGACTCGGGATCTTCTGCGCCTGCGTGTGCATCATCTGACTCCGCCGTTTCCCTCATGCACAACCGGCTTCAGCTCTAGCAAGCTCGGCCGTCTCCGCCTCCTCCCGCCCGTACCCATACTCGGTCACAGAGTGGTATTGCTAAACCCAAGGTTTATAATGATGGGTGTGTTCGTTGGGGCTCTTTCTGTGCCACAGGTGAACCAAAGACGTTGCATGATGCTCTGGGAGATCCCAAGTGGAAACGAGCCATGGATGAGGAATTTTCTGCCCTTATTGAGAATCAGATGTGGCGCCTGGTGCCTCCTGTTAGAGGGAGGAACGTCATTGACTGCAAATGGGTGTACAAGGTCAAGCGGAAATCTGATGGCACCATTGGCAGGTACAAGGCACGTCTTGTGGCAAAAGGCTTTAAGCAGAGGTACGGAATTGATTACGAGGACACCTTTAGCCCCGTAGTCAAAGCTGCTACTATCAGGTTAATTCTTTCTGTTGCAATATCTCAAAATTGGTGCATGCGACAACTCACTAGTAGAAAAGGGGGCATTGGTCCAGGCCGGGTCAGCCCATTAGTCCCGGTTCAATCCAGAACCGGGACCAATGGGGGCATTGGACCCGGTTCGTGAGCCCCGGGGGCCGGCCGGGCCACGTGGGCCATTGGTCCCGGTTCGTCTGGACCTTTTGGTCCCGGTTGGTGGGACGAACCGGGACTAAAGGGCCTCGCTCCTGGCCCACCACCATTGGTTCCGGTTGGTGGCCTGAACCGGGACCAAAGGCTTCCCTTTAGTCCCGGTTCGTGCCACGAACCGGGACTAAAGGGTTGGTCCTCGTTGCGGTCAGAGTTTAGTCCCACCTCGCCAACCGAAGGGGGCTCACACCGGTTTATAAGCCCCTCCCTCTCTGCCTTATTGAGCTCCTCTCGAAATGAAAATAGATGCCCTTATACAGGGAAATTTACCTAAATTCATACTGAATTTCTCTGAAGTTAGTAGAAATTTATTATGAATTTAGGTTGAATTTTCTGCTATATTTCTGAGTTGTAATAAGCGCATCTATGCTCATTTCTGAGTAGTTTTTTATATAATTTTTTTTCTTTTCTGCTATATTTATTTTTTTCTATTTATTTCTGAGTTGTAATAAGTCATTAAAAATAAAAAAGATTTTAGTAAAGTTAATCACAACTATTTTTTCTTCTATTTATTTCTGAGTAGTTTTTTATATAGTTTTTTTTCTTTTCTGCTATATTTATTTTTTCTATTTATTTCTGAGTTGTAATAAGTCATTAAAAATTAAAAAGATTTTAGTAAAGTTAATCACAACTAT
>NC_041385.1:841697045-841697968 GCF_002162155.2 Triticum dicoccoides | reverse complement strand
TATTTTTTTCTGAGTTGTAATAAGTTATTAAAAATAGAAAAGATTTTAGTAAAGTTAATCACAACTATTTTTTCTTCTATTTATTTCTGAGTAGTTTTTTATATAGTTTTTTTCTTTTCTGCTATATTTATTTTTTTCTATTTATTTCTGAGTTGTAATAAGTCATTAAAATAAAAAAGATTTTAGTAAAGTTAACCACAACTATTTTTTCTTCTATTTATTTCTGAGTAGTTTTTTATATAGTTTTTTTCTTTTCTTCTATATTTTTTTCTATTTATTTCTGTGTTGTAGTAAGTCATTAAAAATAAAAAAGGCGCAATGCTAGTTAATTCGCTTCAAGCCTTTCGGAATAGTGTAAACTGCACTGCACATAGCTCTGTGCAGTTTACCCTATTCCTCAAGGCTTGAAGCGAACCAACGTGCAGGTGAGCATTGAGCCTCTTCTTCATCGTCTCTGCACTCAGGGCTTATAAATAGCTGCGAGTGCCTCTTGCTTGGCAAGGTGGGACTAAAAAAACAGCTGCAAAAAAATAGCTAAAGAAAAAAAAGTGCCTCCTACTGGCCCCCCATGGCCTGGATACGACTAGAAACACACCATGGGCCAGGATTCAGGCCCGCAGTGGCCCAGTAGAACCATCAGGCAAAGTAGTAGTAAGTAGGCCCGTAAGCCTGCAGTGGAGAGGAGCTCGAGTGGGGAGCGGCAGTGGGGCTTATAAACCACTGCGCGCCCCTCTCAACTAGCAAGGTGGGACTAAACTTTCGTGTCGCACCATGCCAGCACACGGCCATTGGTCCCGGTTCGTGGCTCCAACCGGGACCAATGCCCACCCTTTAGTCCCGGTTGGTGGCACCAACCGGGACCAAAGCCCTCTGCTTCCCGCCCTTTGGGCTGCTGAAAAGAGGCCTTTGGTCCCGGTTGGTGC
>NC_041385.1:841665431-841696534 GCF_002162155.2 Triticum dicoccoides | reverse complement strand
TGAACTAGCTAGTTAGAAAAATATAATTACTATTTTATTTAGATAGAAAAATATGAGTTAGTTAGAAAAATACTAGTTTATTTTTAGTAAGTACTATATAGTAAGTGCTACTTTGTTTTTAGTAAGTACTACTTTATTTATTTATAGTAAGTGCTTAGTATAGTTGAACTAGATAGTTGATTTAATTAATAAAACTACTTTATTTAACTATATATAGAAGTAGTTTGTAGTAAGTGCTACTTTATTTATTTATAGTAAGTGCTACTTTATTTATTTATGGTAAGTACTACTTTATTAATTTATAGTAAGTACTTAGTAGTTGAGCTAGATAGTTGATTTAATTAATAAAACTACTTTATTTAACTATATATAGAAGTAGTTCCCGCATCGACGTCGGTGATGCCTATCCCGCATCCTCGTCGTCGTCGACTCGGCGGTGGAGGCCTGCTTGATCAGGGCCATTTCGGGATTGGGCTCCGCCGGGCTGGTATTGGGAGGTGCTATCTTCCGGGGGACGTAGGTTGGTGAGGAGGCAGCCCGTTGTTGACCCAATCCTTGTTTGGTGGCGGTCGCGTGGGCCAGTGACGGTGCTGAGGCTTCCGGACACCGCGGAGGTGGTATGTCACCGTGTCAGCGAGGAGGACGAGCACGTCTGTCGCTACATGGTTGCATTGGAGGGCAGGTTCGACAATACCTGGCAGGTTCTTCAGGGATCTCACTGGAGCTATGATCTTGTGATGGTTCCTTATCTTTGGGTGTCCACCGCCCGCGTCGGTACCCGTCGGGCGCTACGGTTCTAGTTGTATTAGTGATAATATTCGACGATGTACGGACACCAAGAGATGATGTACTTTTGCTTATAATTATTGAATGCATGCTAATTTGAATACTACTTTATTTTATGATTTGGTTTTTCTTATTTTATGATTTGGTTTTGCTTATTGAATGCTCATATTGGATAAGTTCTCCTTCATTCCCGTGTGCTAGACAATTTGGTATAATAATGCACTCGGGAATGAAAGGAGGAGCTACGTACATCACCGATAGTCAACCCGTGATTAATAATAATGATCTAGTTTAATATTTGAATTATGAACATAGGCCGGAAATGTTGTACTCATCGGACGACGAAAACTGCCCGTGGGAGTGCGACTGGTGCCACAACGACCGAGGTATCTGCGACAGGTTCATTGAGCTGGACGAAGATCGGCGCTTCAACATTAAGCTCGAGGAGACCTGCGATGTTCATACGGTACGCAACGATGACAATAGTTTTTTTCGTAATTAAGCATGACTTCAACTATTTTAACGTGTATTTTTCATCTTTTCCAATTCGACTAGCTTATCCCATGCTTTGCAAGAAGCTATGTCTTGGAGAGGATGGGTTTTGAAGACCATGAAAGTTTCGAAACCAAAAAAATTATCCTAAGTACCCATCATGGTGTGGATTTTCAAGTAAAGTTGTACAATGCTCAGAGTGTAACCCATTTTGGTTGCAAAAATTGGGAAGCACTTTGCAAGATGTATGGTTTTGATGAGGGTATGCTTGTCACCATGGATCTTGGTGATCCTACAATCAAGCAAGAGAGACCTTCGATTTGGGTCCTTGTGGATGCACCTCCAATTCTTCCCCTGTGTGAGCTTAACATAGTTATTAAGTAATTTATATTGTTTATTTCAAAATAGTTGACAACTTATTTCCATTGACAGCTTATTTTCATTCTTCAAAGAATGTGCGGAAGATGGTAGACAGAACCTACTACACCGAAGGCTCCGAATTAACTTATCAGGAGAAAAATTATCTGGTCGCATTTTGTACTGATCTTGAGAATTACAATATCTACAATCAAACTCCTCAACATTATGGTCAATACGTGCCACTAGTGCACGTGTTGAACTACGGTAACTACCATGGAGATACCCTGGTAAGATTTTTTACTATTACGACATCCGTGTATCTTTTTGCACACTTCTAAAACTAGTACATCATTGCTAACTATGAAGTTATTACTATGTTTTTAAACAGATAATCCCGAATGATTGTGTGCCTCATCTGATGTATACGCATAGTACCCTTCATGTTTTGAACATACAACCAGGTCTTCCTACGAATCTCAACTGTCCATACCGGGTTTCTAAAAGAAGTGGAGACATGACAATCAAAGAATGGAAAAAATGTATGGACAGTCGTAAGGAGCTTCTTGGAAGCAAAAAGCAGCGAAGGGCAAGAATTGGAGACAGGATGATCGCCATTCTTCATAATGGAGAGTCAGGGTCTATATTGTTTTATGCTATTTTACCTTAAGGGTGTTTAGGTCCTACCTGATACTGATGATCATGTGCTAAGAACAATTATGTAGGGTTGGGTTCGATGACTATGAGGATGATGATCGTATGACTTATTATTAATAACGAGTAGAAGTTGTACGATGATGCATGATTAGTAGGACTTGTTATTATATATGATGATGTATGATGCGAGCATGCATGAGTTACTATATCAGCGGGTAAACCAAGAACGAAGATATAAGAGAGGACACTTCTCTCTATTAGCTAGCTATAATAACAACCTAAAAATAACCCCCAAAACCCCTAAAGCAGCCACTTTTCAAAAAAACATGGACTTTTGGTCCCGGTTGGAGCCACCAACTGGGACCAAAGGCCCCCTGACTAGGCTCGGCGCACAGGGCCACGTGGAGGCACATTGGTCCCGGTTCGTGTTTGAACCGGGACTAATGGGTGGAGGTATTAGTAACGACCCATTAGTCCCGGTTCATGAACCGGGACTAAAGGCCTTATGAACCGGGACTATTAGGTGTTTTTCTACTAGTGACTAGATGTCAAGAACGCATTTTTGCATGGTGTTCTGGAAGAAGAAGTGTTTATGAGGCAACCTCCTGGGTATGAGAGTTCAACTTTGCCACGACATGTCTGCAAGCTTGATAAAGCAATTTATGGCTTGAAACAAGCACCTCGAGCTTGGTACTATCGTTTGTACTCCAAGTTGCAGTCTCTTGGGTTCTCTGCCTCCAAGGGAGATACATCATTGTTCTTTTATCATCGACGTGGAATAACTATTTTATGCTCATTTATGTTGATGATATTATTGTCACCAGCTCCTCCGCTCAAGCAGTTGATGCACTTCTTAAGGATTTGCGCATGGACTTTGTGTTGGGGAACGTAGCAGAAATTCAAAATTTTCCTACGTGTCACCAAGATCTATCTATGGAGAGACCAGCAACGAGTAGAAAGAGAGTGCATCTACATACCCTTGTAGATCGCTAAGCGGAAGCGTTCAAGTGAACGGGGTTGATGGAGTCGTACTCGTCGTGATTCAAATCACCGATGATCCTAGTGCCGAACGGACGACACCTCCGCGTTCAACACACGTACAGCCCGGTGACGTCTCCCACGCCTTGATCCAGCAAGGAGAGAGGGAGAGGTTGAGGAAGACTCCATCCAACAGCAGCACAACGGCGTGGTGGTGGTGGAGGAGCGTGGCAATCCAGCAGGGCTTCGCCAAGCACCATGGGAGAGGAGGAGTAGGAAGAGAGGTAGGGCTGTGCCAGAACTTCGTGTATAGCTCCCATGCGCCTCCCCACTATATATAGGGGTGGAGGGGCTGGTATCTTGCCCTCCAAGTCCATTGGGGCGTTGGCCAAGGTGGGAGGAAAGAAATCTCATTATTTCCTTCCCCACCGATTGTTATCCCCCCTTTTTAGGGATCTTGATCTTATCCCTTCGGGATATGATCTTATTCCTTCTAAGGGGGGATCTTGGTGCGCCTTGACCAGGGGTGTGGGGCCTTGCCCCCACTACCCACGTCCATGTGGGTCCCCCCATGCAGGTGGGCCCCACTCCGAAACCTTCTAGAACCTTCCCGGTACAATACCGAAAAATCCCGAACATTTTCCGGTGGCCAAAATAGGACTTCCCATATATAAATCTTTACCTCCGGACCATTCCGGAACTCCCCGTGACATCCGGGATCTCATCCGGGACTCCGAACAACATTCGGTAACCACATACAAACTTCCTTTATAACCCTAGCATCATCGAACCTTAAGTGTGTAGACCCTACGGGTTCGGGAGACATGTAGACATGACCGAGACGTTCTCCGGTCAATAACCAACAGCGGGATCTGGATACCCATGATGGCTCCCACATGTTCCACGATGATCTCATCGGATGAACCACGATGTCAAGGACTTAATCAATCCCGTATTCAATTCCCTTTGTCTATCGGTATGTTGCTTGCCCGAGATTCGATCGTCGGTATCCAATACCTTGTTCAATCTCGTTACCGGCAAGTCACTTTACTCGTTCCGTAACACATCATCCCGTGATCAACTCCTTGGTCACATTGCGCATATGATGATGTCCTACCGAGTGGGCCCAGAGATACCTCTCCGTTTACACGGAGTGACAAATCCCAGTCTCGATCCGCATAAAACAATAGATACTTTCGGAGATACCTGTAGTGCACCTTTATAGTCACCCAGTTACGTTGTGACGTTTGATACACCCAAAGCACTCCTACGGTATCCAGGAGTTACACGCTCTCATGGTCGAAGGAAGAGATACTTGACATTGGCAAAGCTCTAGCAAATGAACTACACGATCTTTTGTGCTAGTCTTAGGATTGGGTCTTGTCCATCACATCATTCTCCTAATGATGTGATCCCGTTATCAACGACATCCAATTCCATAGCCAAGAAACCATGACTATCTATTGATCACAACGAGCTAGTCAACTAGAGGCTCACTGGGGACATATTGTGGTCTATGTATTCACACGTGTATTACGATTTCCGGATAATACAGTTATAGCATGAATAAAAGACAATTATCATGAACAAGGAAATATAATAATAATACTTTTATTATTGCCTCTAGGGCATATTTCCAACAGTCTCCCACTTGCACTAGAGTCAATAATCTAGTTCACATCGCCATGTGATTAACACTCACAGGTCACATCGCCATGTGACTAATACCCAAGAGTTTACTAGAGTCAGTAGTCTAGTTCACATCACTATGTGATTAACACTCAATGAGTTTTATGTTTGATCATGTTGCTTGTGAGAGAGGTTTTAGTCAACGGGTCTGAACCTTTCAGATCCGTGTGTGCTTTACAAATCTCTATGTCATCTCCTAGATGCAGCTACCACGCTCTATTTGGAGCTATTCCAAACAACTGTTCTACTTGGAGCTATTCTAAATTATTGCTCCATTATATGTATTCGGTCTCTCTACTCAGAGCTATCCGGATAGGTGTCAAGCTTGCATCGTCGTAACCTTTACGACGAACTCTTTTACCACCTCCATAATCGAGAAAATTCCTTAGTCCACTAGTTACTAAGGATAACTTTGACCGCTGTCCTGTGAGCCATTCTTGGATCACTCTTGTACCCCTTGACTGACTCATGGCAAGGCACACTTCAGGTGCGGTACACAGGATAGCATACTGAAGAGCCTACGTCTTAAGCATAGGGGACGACCTTCGTCCTTTCTCTCTATTCTGCCATGGTCGAGCTTTAAGTCTTAACTTCGTACCTTACAACTCAGGCAAGAACTCCTTCTTTGACTGGTCCATCTTGAACACCTTCAAGATCATGTCAAGGTATGTGCTCATTTGAAAGTATTATTAAGCATTTTGGTCTATCCTTATAGATCTTGATGCTCAATGTTCAAGTAGCTTAATCCAGGCTTTCCATTGAAAAACACTTTCAAAATAACCCTATATGCTTTCCAGAAATTCTACGTCATTTCTGATCAACAATATGTCAACAACATATACTCATCAGAAATTCTATAGTGCTCCCACTCACTTCTTTGGAAATACAAGTTTCTCATAAACTTTGTACAAACCCAAAATTTTTGATCATCATCAAAGCATACATTCCAACTCCGAGATGCTCACTCCAGTCCTTAGAAGGATTGCTGGAGCTTTGCATACTTATTAGCATCTTTCGGGATTGACAAAACCTTCCGGTTGTATCACATACAACCTTTCCTCATTAAAATCGTCGAGGAAACAATGTTTTGACATCATATCTGCAAGATTTCATAAATAATGCAGTAATCGCTAATATAATTCCAATAGACTCTTAGCATCGCTACGAGTGAGAAAATCTCATCGTAGTCAACTCCTTGAACTTGTCGGAAAACATCTTAACAACAAGTCGAGCTTTCTTAATGGTGACATTTACCATCATTGTCCGTCTTCCTTTTGAAATCCATCTGTACTCATTAGCCTTACGACCATCGAGCCGTTCTGCCAAAGTCTACACTTTGTTTTCATACATGGATCCTCTCTCGGATTTTATGGCCTCAAGCCATTTATCGGAATCCGGGCCCACCATCGCTTCTCCATAGCTCGTAGGTTCATTGTTGTCTAGCAACATGACCTTCAAGACAGGATTACGTACCACTCTGAAGTAGTACGCATCCTTGTCATCCTACGAGGTTTGGGAGTGACTTGATCCGAAGTTTCATGATCAATATCATAAGCTTCCACTTCAATTGGTGTAGGTGCCACAGGAACAACTCCCTGTGCCCTGTCACACACTAGTTGAAGAGACGGTTCAATAACCTCATCAAGTCTCCACCATCCTCCCACTCAATTCTTTCGAGAGAAACTTTTCCTCGAGAAAGGACCCGATTCTAGAAACAATCCATATTGCTTTCGGATCTGAATTAAGAGGTATACCCAACTGTTTTGGGTTTCCTATGAAGATGCATTTTATCCGCTTTGGGTTCGAGCTTATCAACCTGAAACTTTTTCATATAAGCGTCGCAGCCCCAAACTTTTAAGAAACGACAACTTAGGTTTCTCTAAACCATAATTCATACGGTGTCATCTCATCGGAATTACGTGGTGCCCTATTTAAAGTGAATGTGGTTGTCTCTAATGCCTAACCCATGAATGATAGTGGTAATTCGATAAGAGACATCATGGTACGCACCATATCCAATAGGGTGCAACTATGATGTTCGGACACACCATCACATTATGGTGTTCCAGGCGGTATTAATTGCGAAACAATTTCCACAATGTCTTAATTGTGTGCCAAAACTCGTAACTCAGATATTCATCTCTATGATCATATCATAGACATTTTATCCTCTTGTCACAATGATCTGCTACTTCACTCTGAAATTACTTGAACCATTCAATAATTCAGACTTGTGTTTCATCAAGTAAATATACTCAACATTTACTCGAATCATCTGTGAAGTAAGAACATAATGATATTCACTGCATGCCTCAGCACTCATTCGACTGCACACATCAAAAATGTGTTACTTCCAACAAGTTGCTATCTTGTCCCATCTTACTGAAAATGAGGCTTTTCAGTCATCTTGCCCATGTGGTATGATTTGCATATCTCAAGTGATTCAAAATCAAGTGAGTCCGAACGATCCATTTGCATGGAGTTTCTTCATGCATATACACCAATAGACATGGTTCGCATGTCTCAAACTTTTCAAAAACGAGTGAGTCCAAAGATCCATCAACATGGAGCTTCTTCATGCGTTTTATACCATTATGACTTACATGGCAGTGCCACAAGTAAGTGGTACTATCATTACTATCTTATATCTTTTGGCATGAAAATGTGTATCACTACGACCGAGATTCAATAAACCATTCCTTTAGGTGCAAGACCATTGAAGGTATTATTCAAAATTAGAGTAACCATTATTCTCCTTAAATGAATAACCGTATTGCGATAGACATAATCCAATCATGTCTATGCTCAACGCAAACACCAATCTCAGTGGTAGAGGGAGCGTGCGATGCTTGATCATATCAACCTTGGAAACACTTCCAACATATATCGTCAGCTCACCTTTAGCTAGTCTCCGTTTATTCCGTAGCTTTTATTTCGAGTTACTAACACTTAGCAACCGAACCGGTATCCAATACCCTGGTGCTACTAGGAGTACTAGTAAAGTACACATTAACATAATGTATATCCAATATACTTCTATCGACCTTGCCAGCCTTCTCATCTACCAAGTATCTAGGGTAATGCTGCTCCAGTGGTTGTTCCCCTTATTACAGAAGCACTTAGTCTCGGGTTTGGGTTCAACCTTGGGTTTCTTCACTAGAGCAGCAGCTAAATTGCCGTTTCATGAAGTATCCCTTTGTTCCCTTGCCCTTCTTGAAACTAGTGGTTTCACCAACCATCAACAATTGATGCTCCTTCTTGATTTCTACTTTCGCGGTGTCAAACATCATGAATATTTCAAGGATCATCATATCTATCCCTGATATGTTATAGTTAATCATGAAGCTCTAGCAGCTTGGTGGCAATGACTTTGGGGAAACATCACTATCTCATCTGGAGGATCAACTCCCACTCGATTCAAGTGATTGTTGTGCTCAGACAATCTGAGCACAAGCTCAACGATTGAGCTTTTCTCCCTTAGTTTGCAGGCTAAGAAAATCGTCGGAGGTCTTATACCTCTTGACGTGGGCACGAGCCTGAAATCCCAATTTCAGCCCTCGAAACATCTCATATGTTCCGCGATGTCTCGAAAACGTCTTTGGTGCCTCTACTTAAACCATTTAATTGAACTATCACGTAGTTATCAAAACGTGTATGTCCGATGTTCGCAACATCGACAAACGACGTTGGGGTTCAGCACACTGAGCGGTGCATTAAGGACATAAGCTTTCTACTGATCGCATAATCGCTACTATCAACTTTCAACTATATTTTCTCTAGGAACATATCTAAACAGTGGAACTAAAGTGCGAGCTTACGACATAATTTGCAAAAGGTCTTTTGACTATGTTCAGGATAATTAAGTTCATCTTATGAACTCCCACTTAGATAGACATCCCTCTGGTCATCTAAGTGATCACATGATCCGAGTCAACTAGGCCGTGTCCGATCATCACGTGAGACGGACTAGTCATCATCGGTGAACATCTTCATGTTGATCGTATCTACCATACGACTCATGCTCGACCTTTCGGTCTCCGTGTTCCGAGGCCATGTCTGCACATGCTAGGCTCGTCAAGTTAACCCTAAGTGTTTTCGCTGTGTAAAACTGTCTTACACCCATTGTATGTGAACGTAAGAATCCATCACACCCGATCATCACGTGGTGCTTAGAAGCGGCGAACTGTAGCAACGATGCACAGTTAGGGGAGAACACTTCTTGAAATTTTGTAAGGGATCATCTTATTTACTACCGTCGTCCTAAGCAAACAAGATGCATAAACATGATAAACATCACATGCAATCAAATAGTGACATGATATGGCCAATATCATTTTGCTCCTTTTGATCTTCATCTTCGGGGCTCCATGATCATCATCGTCACCGGCACGACACCATGATCTCCATCATCATGATCTCCATCATTGTGTCTTCATGAAGTTGTCACGCCAACGACTACTTCTACTTCTATGACTAACGCGTTTAGCAATAAAGTAAAGTAGTTTACATGGCGTTCTTCAATGACACGCAGGTCATACAATAAATAAAGACAACTCCTATGGCTCCTGCCGGTTGTCATACTCATCGACATGCAAGTCGTGAATCCTATTACAAGAACATGATCAATCTCATACAGCACATATCATTCATCACATTCTTCTTGGCCATATCACATCACATAGCATACCCTGCAAAAACAAGTTAGACGTCCTCTAATTGTTGTTGCATGTTTTACGTGGCTGCTATGGGTTTCTAGCAAGAACGTTTCTTACCTACGCAAGACCACAACGTGATATGCCAATTGCTATTTACCCTTCATAAGGACCCTTTTCATCGAATCCGTTCCGACTAAACTGGGAGAGACTGGCACCCGCTAGCCACCTTATGCACCAAGTGCATGTCAATCGGTGGAACCTGTCTCACGTAAGAGTACGTGTATGGTCGGTCCGGGCCGCTTCATCCCACAATACCGTCGAAACAAGATTGGACTAGTAACGGTAAGCATATTGAACAACATCAACGCCCGCAACTACTTTGTGTTCTACTCGTGCAAAGAATCTACGCAATAGACCTAGCTCATGATGCCACTGTTGGGGAACGTAGCAGAAATTCAAAATTTTCCTACGTGTCACCAAGATCTATCTATGGAGAGACCAGCAACGAGTAGAAAGAGAGTGCATCTACATACCCTTGTAGATCGCTAAGCGGAAGCGTTCAAGTGAACGGGGTTGATGGAGTCGTACTCGTCGTGATTCAAATCACCGATGATCCTAGTGCCGAACGGACGGCACCTCCGCGTTCAACACACGTACAGCCCGGTGACGTCTCCCACGCCTTGATCCAGCAAGGAGAGAGGGAGAGGTTGAGGAAGACTCCATCCAACAGCAGCACAACGGCGTGGTGGTGGTGGAGGAGCGTGGCAATCCAGCAGGGCTTCGCCAAGCACCATGGGAGAGGAGGAGTAGGAAGAGAGGTAGGGCTGTGCCAGAACTTCATGTATAGCTTCCATGCGCCTCCCCACTATATATAGGGGTGGAGGGGCTGGTATCTTGCCCTCCAAGTCCATTGGGGCGTTGGCCAAGGTGGGAGGAAAGAAATCTCATTATTTCCTTCCCCACCGATTGTTATCCCCCCTTTTTAGGGATCTTGATCTTATCCCTTCGGGATATGATCTTATTCCTTCTAAGGGGGGATCTTGGTGCGCCTTGACCAGGGGTGTGGGGCCTTTCCCCCACTACCCACGTCCATGTGGGTCCCCCCATGCAGGTGGGCCCCACTCCGGAACCTTCTAGAACCTTCCCGGTACAATACCGAAAAATCCCGAACATTTTCCGGTGGCCAAAATAGGACTTCCCATATATAAATCTTTACCTCCGGACCATTCCGGAACTCCTCGTGACGTCCGGGATCTCATCCGGGACTCCGAACAACATTCGGTAACCACATACAAACTTCCTTTATAACCCTAGCGTCATCGAACCTTAAGTGTGTAGACCCTACGGGTTCGGGAGACATGTAGACATGACCGAGACGTTCTCCGGTCAATAACCAACATCGGGATCTGGATACCCATGATGGCTCCCACATGTTCCACGATGATCTCATCGGATGAACCACGATGTCAAGGACTTAATCAATCTCGTATTCAATTCCCTTTGTCTATCGGTATGTTACTTGCCCGAGATTCGATCGTCGGTATCCAATACCTTGTTCAATCTCGTTACCGGCAAGTCACTTTACTCGTTCCGTAACACATCATCCCGTGATCAACTCCTTGGTCACATTGCGCATATGATGATGTCCTACCGAGTGGGCCCAGAGATACCTCTCCGTTTACACGGAGTGACAAATCCCAGTCTCGATCCGCATAAAACAATAGATACTTTCGGAGATACCTGTAGTGCACCTTTATAGTCACCCAGTTACGTTGTGACGTTTGATACACCCAAAGCACTCCTACGGTATCCAGGAGTTACACGCTCTCATGGTCGAAGGAAGAGATACTTGACATTGGCAAAGCTCTAGCAAATGAACTACACGATCTTTTGTGCTAGTCTTAGGATTGGGTCTTGTCCATCACATCATTCTCCTAATGATGTGATCCCGTTATCAACGACATCCAATGTCCATAGCCAGGAAACCATGACTATCTGTTGATCACAACGAGCTAGTCAACTAGAGGCTCACTAGGGACATATTGTGGTCTATGTATTCACACGTGTATTACGATTTCCGGATAATACTGTTATAGCATGAATAAAAGACAATTATCATGAACAAGGAAATATAATAATAATACTTTTATTATTGCCTCTAGGGCATATTTCCAACACTTTGCACTCAAGGATTTGGGCAGTCTTCATTTTTTCCTTGGAATTGAGGTAAAGCATGTTCCTCGTGGCGTTGTTCTATCTCAAGAAAAATATGTGCAGGATATCCTTGAGCGAGTGGGCATGAAAGGATGCAAACCCTCTCCAACTCCGTTATCTACCTCAGAGAAATTGTCTATTTATGATGGTGTGAAGCTTGGAGCTGAGGACTCCACCAGGTACAGGAGTGTTGTAGGAGCTTTGCAGTACTTGACTTTAACCAGACCAGATATTTGTTTCTCAGTCAACAAAGTTTGTCAGTTCTTGCACGCTCCTACAAGTACCCATTGGACAGCGGTAAAAAGAATTCTTAGATACCTTCAGGCAACCAAGAGTCATGGTCTCAAGCTCGCTAAGTCAGATTCTACGCTTGTTAGTGCCTTTTCAGATGCAGACTGGGCAGGGTGTCCTGATGATCGAAGGTCCACTGGGGGTTTTGCAGTCTTTTTTGGTGGTAACTTGATCTCTTGGAGTGCACGTAAGCAAGCTACCGTGTCCAGGTCGAGTACTGAAGCTGAGTATAAGGCCTTAGCAAATGCCACTGCTGAGATCATTTCGGTACAAAATCTGATAACAGAACTGGGCATTCGTCAACCACCTGCTGTGTCACTTTGGTGTGACAATCTTGGTGCTACCTACCTTTCTGCCAACCCTGTTTTTCATGCTAGGACAAAGCACATCGAAATTGATTATCATTTTGTCCGTGAACGGGTTGCAAACAAGCTCCTGAATATTCGGTTTGTTCCTACTGGTGATCAAGTAGCGGATGACTTCACTAAGCCACTATCGTTGCGGCAGCTGGAGGTTTTCAGACGCAATCTCAGCTTAGACAGTTGTGATTGAGGCGGAGAGTTAAACATTGTAATGTATGTCACGGTAATGTTATGAACCGTGGTAGCTTAGGGCGTGGTGTGCGTGTGTTGTATTGTTAGGATAGGTTAGGTTGTTGAGATATGATCCTATAGTTAGCTTGGAGATCAATCCACACCTAACCTAACCTAATCCCTTGTAAGCCGCCGGCCAAGGCCTCCTTATATACACGCAACGCGCCCTTGCATAATGCAAGCGCTTCCAGCTATTTCTCACAGAAGAAAGAAGATGGAGCGAGCGGAATCGTCCCACAGCAGCTTGGGCGGGCTGCTCCATCGAATTGATGTGTTAAACTGCCGTTGCTACAAACCGTTAATGGTAGTAAAGGTGTGTTACTTCCTAGCCGTCAATAATGGAGTTCCACTGCATTCCCCTCGTCTCCCTACTGGTCCTATCTATATACCGTCTCCCGGTCTCCCGTTTGCTATGTCTCCTTGGGGATACATCGTAAGGCAGCTACATGTCTCTCTGAAGGTGATTTTTCTTGTAGATTTACAGTTTATATTCCCCGCCTTTTCGTAGTATGCACAATTTCTGATCACAAGAGAAGAATGAGGAAGCAGTGGCGACGGCGACCAGTTTTGCATGGTGGCGAACCCTTGGTGAGTTGCCGCTGGTGTCTTGACAGTCCAGCTTGCTTTGTTTCGCTGTAAGGCATAGTGATCAGAAGTGATTGTGTCTGCTGTTCTTGTACATGCTATTGCGGAACAACACAACTTCTGGTCCTATTCCCATCTGAGAGAGTCATCTTGGCCGGAGCATCCAAAATTCAGTTTCTTATATCAAGAACATCAAGTACCTATAAGATTTATTTTCCTGGCTCTTGATTGCTAAGCCATCTTGTTGCATGCAAGAGTTTATATTATTTCTTGTTATCTTGCTCCTATGTACAGGAAGTTCAACAGCAACAATACCTATAATATTATACCATCAGAAGCCCTTGTATTATGTATGTTCTGTTAGTCTTTTTTACTTTCCTTCTGTAGTTGCAGTGCCATGTCTGGAGATAATTAACAACATGTGTCATGAGGGAAATAGTTGAATATTTCTCATGTTTGACTTGACCTAAATACTGAGATCATGATCATCTATTTATATATGCGAAATATATGCCTCCACCATATCACTGAACATTTCTTGAGATAATCCACTCTATAAGGCTTTACAATATGGTGTCTATGTCAATGTTATTTTTAGAACTGGTGGGTGTTCTCTTACTAATCAAAACCTATATATTTTTAAACAAAGATGTATTATGGATTTTCTTGCCCACATAACATTCAAGACTCCAAAGTATGTAACTTATTTTTTTTTACCTTATGAAGTTCATGAATTTCGTATCATGTATGCATGTTACTATTACAATTTCTCCCACGAGCACATTCATCCTTTTTTTGTCAGATTTAATACAAGTGTATCTGGAAAACATGTTTGGTTGTTGTAATCCAGTCCCAAAAGTTTCATCATGTGGTATCCCTGTTCTATCTGTACAGAAGCATTATATCTGTATTTTTCACTTGAACTTGTATTGATATGTCATTGTCATATGGCACGGTCCCTTTTCAGTTTTATTGGTGCACTTCTTCTTGGAGTAAATAGCATAAAACTACAAGTTTACAGGTTAGGGTTCCAAAAAACTATCACTTTTTAAATTTTCTCAGAAAACTACCAAACGAGCGGTCGGCTGTTTCAAAAAACCCAAACCTACAGTGACTAGCGATTTAACCGTTTTCCTGACAGATTGGGCCCACCTGTCAGCCCACGTGGCCCAGTGCGTGGATGGCGCAGCGGTTACCGGCCGTTAGGGCGGCCGGTCCAGTCGGAACCAAAGTAGGCGGTCGGGCCGCACTCTCCCCCTCCTCTCCCCCGCAGTGACCTAGGTGGGCGATGGCGGCGGTGGCGCAGCCAAATGCCATCGGCGGGGAGCTATTGAGCCAAGGCAACACCGGCCAGGAGGGCGGCGGCGAGCTATTGATCCAAGGCGTCAATGGAGGCAGCTCGAGCTTCCCGGTGCATCGGTCGCAGCAGCCATCCCCGCCCGTGGCTCAGGTTGATCCGGCGAGCTCAGATCCAGCAGTCCGCGCGGCTAGGGCAGTGGCAAAGTGCATCCAGGTGGATCCAGATGGCGGCCACAGTTGGGTGTCGTCCTTTGGTGGAGTGAGGTAAGAAATTTCTGGGCCCTTCATACGTTTAGTTCAAATTAGAACTAGGGTTAGTACTTGATTGTTCTTGGCAGGGTACTGTATTTTATTGGCTCTATCACTGTAGAAGATAGTGCATTTGGTTAGTGCATTTGGTTAGTTCATTTGGTCAGTACATTTGGTCAGTGCATTCACTGTAATTAGAAGAAAATTCAGTAATGTGCAGTGCATTTGGTCATTGTTTTAAGTTTCAATGACTTAATAAATAATTGTTTGTCAATTTAATCCTACAGCTTAGATGATGAGATTTGGGACATGAGGCTACATTTTCAAGGAACAGATAATATGGAGAGAAAGTATTCAGTTTCTTCAGATATCAGTTATCTGACCATATTAGCATTGGTTGAGTTGGAGGGCTATGAATGGATTCTTTTCTGACTTATGTAAAGGAAGAGGGAAAGGGGGTGGAGGGGGTGGAGGCCCTGGATAGTGAGGAGGCATTAGAGAAAATGGTTGACTTATTTGTTGATAAGAAGGTACTGAACATCACTATCAGAAAAGCTACTAATCCTAGCCTAGCAGATGTTAATATGGACCACATCATGCTTGAGGAACAAATCCCCATTGATCATGTTGGTGAACATGTTGTTTACATAGTTTCACAAGAAGGTGTTTTGTACCCTGCCACTAATGCTAGTTTGCTAGCTGTAACCCCTGATGAGCCCTACATGAACACACAGCAAATCAGCAATTTGAACAAGGGGAAAACAGTTGTGGAAGAAGAAGATGTAGAAGAAGAAGAAGTAGATGAAGAAGAACAAGCAAGTGAAGAAGAAGAAGAAGAAGAAGAAGAAGAAGAAGAAGAAGAAGAAGAAGTACCAGAAGAAGAAGTACCAGAAGAAGAAGATGAAGTTGAAGATGACAAATCATCTTCAGATTTTGAGTTCTTTAGGGGTGATTACAGAGGAGAGAAAATTTCTTACAAAGCTTGGTGTAGGGGTGAAGATGAGGTTGTCACTAATACTGCAGAGCACTTTTGTGGAGCTAACTCAGAACCTTCCGAGTTTTGGCAGGAAGAACAAATTGTTTCTGAAGATGAACAAGCAAAGTATCCTGCTGCTCTAACTACAAAAGGAGCCAAAAAGCTTAAGCCAGTTAGAAAACCTGGCCCAACTAGCAAGTCTCACAGTGAGCCTGAGCACATCAAGTTTGAAGATTATGTCCCTGAAGCTGATGAGTACTGTTTTCCAGGTGATTTTGGCCTAAGTGATGAAGAGGATGCTCCAAGGCTGCCATCTGGAAGGAAGAGTAGGAAGAAGCAGAAGAAGGAGAGAAGATGGTATGATCCATCCAGGCCCGATGCACATGAGCAGTTTTCAATGCATTTGTGCTTTGAAAATGTAGTTCAGTTTAGAGAAGCACTTAGAAATTTTCATGTGAGGACTCTTAGGAATTTTGAGTATCACAGAAATGAACCAACTAGGGTTATTGCTTGGTGTTCTGAGAGAAAATATGGTTGTGAGTTTTACATAGTTGCCTCTAGGATATCTCATAAGGCAGCTTTCAGTATCAAGAAGATGAACCTGGATCACACTTGTGACAGTCAGTTGGATTGCTAAGGTTTGTGAGGATACAGTAAGATCCAACCCTGGAGCTGGTGTTGACACAATTATGTCATACACAAAGAAGAAGTTTGGTGTCCATATGCCTAAAAGCTTGGCATATGTGTGCAGGATGGGTCAAAGAGGGTCAGGAAGCCATCTGGGAGGCTGAAAGATTACTTTTATGCAAGTGGTAACTAGCTGAAGTGGTTGAACTCCTATGTTATCCTAGGTTATGTATGCAAGTGAACTGTTCGATTTGGTTTGTAATAACACTGCTTATCTAAGTACTTGATATTGTTGGATTTGATTTGGTTTGTAATATGATACTTTATGTGGATTCAGCACTTGTCTGCAACTTCAATTTATCTGCATCTTCACAACATTTAGCATACATTCATATATACATAGTCCCTAACCAAGTGTTGCTGATTCAGAGAAATTGATGGTGCTGATTGAGAGAAATTGAGATATTCATAGTCACTGACCAAATGCATTACATTGATTCAGAAACATCCAAATGTTACATAGATAGAAGGGAAAACTTTGTTTTTGCCACTCTAGTGTTTGCCAATTTTGCTTACGCCACTTTAAAATTTGACATTTCATTTTTGCCACTCTTAGTTTTTGATAATGTATCACAAATGCCATTCTGTTACACTTCCGTGAGTTGACCGTTTCTTCTACCCTGTTGACCCAGGAAAAACCTGTCAATATTTGCATAAATGACATAAGTTGCCCCTACTGACTTGTGGGGCCATTTTGGAAGTGACCCAGACCCTAATCTATACACACACCTGTCCAGCCATCCTAGCTCCTAACCGCACACCACACACACCCGCATCCAGTCACCGCCGCCACCTCCGGCCACCGCGTTGCCACCTCCGGCCGTGTCCCCGCGCGCCACCGCAGTGAGCCGCCTCCATCCCGTCCCGCGACGCTCCACCCCTGTCGTCCGGCGCGGCCCCTACTGGAGCTGCTGCCTGGTTGCGCGTGAGGCCTGGCGGCCGCATGCGCTCCTTGTGGAGGAGCTCGCCTTCGAGGCCTATCTCCTCGATCCGCGCTGCTCTACTTGTTCTAAAGCGCTGGCAGCAACCCACCTCCCGTCCTCCCCTACCTCCTCTCATCTGGGACGGGGATGCAGTCCCTGCTCACCCGGGATCTGGGACCCCATGGGCCTGCGCGCCTCTATCATCACCAACGCCAGCTATACACCTCCGGACTCCGCCTCGTCACCAGCACCGACTGGGTGCATGCCTCTGCCACGTCACCAGTGTGTGGCGGTGCTCGCGTCCATATGCATCCTCCCGAGCTCCGTGCATCAAGGAGGCGGCGCTCGCGACCGTGAATGAGCCCAAGCCGTTTCCATCTCCCGTTGCTCTTCTCCATGGCTGAGATGTACTCCCCTCCATCCATGGCGCTGCCTCCAATCAGTGCCCCCATCCGTCCTCGACGCGGTAGCTCCACTGCCCTCCAGGTTTGCTTGCTAGTTGATCTACACATGTGGTGAATTGGAGATGCATATGTATTGTGCTTTGTGCGTGCTTGATGTTGATTCGCGTGGAATTTCGCTGAATTGGAGAGACGAAGATGCATATGTATGTGTTGTGCCTTGCACGCCTAATGTATGTGTGTGAAAGTGTGGTGAATCGAAGATGTATGAATGGATGCGTCGCTGCTTTATATGTTTGCAATTTTTTTTCTTATTAGCAGATGAACTCAGTTGAATCAACGCATCTGCTGTGTTTGTCAGGTATCAGTAAAATTTCTATGAAAACTGTAGTGCCAAAAGCAAAACAAAAAACCAAGGGCAATATTGTCTTTGCCCTACTTCGTTTGGTCAAAATGTGCCTTGACCTTACAGAATGGCATTTGTGATACATTGCCAAAAAAGAGTGGCAAAAATGAGATGTCAAATTTTAGAGTGGCATAAGCAAAATTGGCAAAAGCTAGAGTGGCAAAAACAAAGTTTTCCCTAGATAGAAAGATAGTCATCAAAATCTCACAAATAGTACCACAACTCTCTCTCACATAGACTTGTAGATAGAAAGATAGATAGACAGGTAGATACATAGATTCATCAGTCGTAACGCTCGAATAAACGAACCCACTTGGCCCTAGTAGCTGGATGGGGAGCCATGACTGCCCTCATCCTTGCCCAGCTAATGATCTGCATGAACGTCCTTCCCCCGCCACCAGTGAAAACCAGCTCCAGTTCTTTATCATTGCATTTCTCCAGTACCTTGTCGGAGAGTCGGCGGTTGAACTCCTATTGCTGCTCATCCTGGGCCGCCTCAAGTGCCCTGTGTCTGTGCCTCCTCCTCCTCCTCCTCTGTGCTGCTGCTTCCCTAACCTCCACAGCCTCTCGCTCCTCCTCTGTGACATCTCCCATGTCAAGATCCATCTCTAGGGTTTCTTTTGGGTGGCGGCTGGTGGAGTCAATGGGAAAGGGTGGGGGTGGGGAGAGGTTTATATTGACAGATGGGTGGGGTTGGGTTTTAGTAGGCCTAGGGTTGCATTTGGTTAGAGACTAGTGGGCCACTAAGCCCAATTACCCACACAAATAATATATGTAGGCTAACACATAACATAGAAGATCAATTTGAACACTTAATAGAAGTTCCATTTCCACTACTTAGTGGCATAAGAGATCCATTTCCACTACTTAATAGCATAGGAGATCCATTACAACACTTAATAGCATAGGAGATCCATTACAACTTACTTAAGAACATATGAAATAAGGTTCTTACATAAGAAACTAAAGTTCAAATGCATGGCCAAACACTAGGTTAACTTCACATTCCCCCAAAATGTACCACCCATAATCACTTCAGACTGTTAGGCCACGTCCTTATATATAGGCCTTGGATGTACTTACTTCACCAACATATCACAGCAAATTCATGACTCAAGGATGGCCTTGATTTTCTCTAACTTCTCCTTGCTGCCATACCCATCTTTCAGCGACTCGGCAACAACAAGCTCAATCTTTGCCTTCTCCTTCTTAAGAACATCTATGTCAACTTCAACATCCTTCATAGCCTTCCTGGTGTTCTTGATGATATCAGCTTGGCTCTGCAAAATGCACCTCTGCTCTTTTGCAAGTTTAAGATTTTCCATCTGCACCTCCAACATAGCTTTCTCCTCTAGCTCCTCCTTCTTCTTCTTCTCAAGTTCTTCCTCCTCCACTTGTTTCTGGTACACCTTCTTGTCCACCCTACCATCCTGCCAATCAAACATCTTGGATACATCATCAACAAGCCTGGTGTACTCAATGCAAAGCTTGTCATTTTCCATCTTAAGCTTGGCCAACTCCCTTTCATGTTCACACTTAAGCTTGGCCAACTCCTTCTCAAACTTCTCCTTGTCAAGTACCCTTCCATAGTTCTGCTCATGGAACATTTCCCATAGCTTGGACAGACATCTCTGAAGAACAGGAGGCCAAGGCCCATCAACCCACTCTACAACACCACAATTCACACCATTTTCCTGCATTTGTAATTATGATAAGTTAATAGAAGTGGACTAGTAGCTTATTTCAATTCCATGATTAACTTGATAAACTTGATATTTCTAACAATGAATAACATAAATGAGATATGATAAGTTATTACAATGCCATGATTGAGTTTCCAAAGCAACAAACTGCTGCATCATATCAACATCAGTCAACATCCATAGCAGAAAACTTAATTGGCATCTAACCTGGATTGGGCAGCCATAGAAATGCCTTCCTGTCACAATGCCTTCAAAAGCAACGCGCTTAATAGGCCTCATTTGGTGCAGAATGCACTTGGGTTGAGCAAGCTCAAGTTGGCCATAGAAAAGGGGCTTCACAATGGTGTATGGTTCCTCCTGCAACCAAAATGACCAACAGAACACTGGTTTCAATCTGCACTCGATACCACAATCAACTTGCATTCATTAACCCTAAACACTAAAAAATCCCCAAATCAGCATGAACCCTTACACTGTACAGAGATGAACCCTAGGTGTTACCTCAATCCTACAATCAAACCCCACCCTAAGCAAGATCAATATCACGGAGACAACAACAACACTACACTCAGAAAGATCCATGGTTGTTGCCTAGGCCTACTAGCACCTAACCCTAACCCTAACCCTAGGTGGCAAAGAAAAACTTACCATAAGTCCCATGTCCATGCTGACGACCTTGCACTCCTCCTCGGAGCTTGTTTCCTCGTCGTTCCAGGAAGGCATTGCGGCAAGGAGGTCGAGGGCGACCGTCCTCGAAGACAGCGAGCGGCGGCGAGCTCGTACTGGAGCAGGGGAGTGAGAGCAGGGGAGTGAGAGCGAGCAGGAGAGAGTGAGCGAGCAGGGTGCGCCCGACCGACCGAGGGGGTATTTACCCAAGTTCCGACCGAACCGGCCTGCCTAACGGCCGTCAACGGCTGCGCCGTCCACGCGTTGGGCTACGTGGGCTGACAGGTGGGCCCAGCACGTCAGAAAAACGGTTAAATCGCTAGTCATGGGCGTTTTGGGTTTTTTGAAACAGCGGACCGCGCGCCTGGTAGGTTTCTGAGAAAATTTAAAAAGTGGTAGTTTTTTTGGAACCCTAGCGTGTAAACTAGTAGTTTTATGCTATTTACTGCTCTTCTTGCAAATCAAGCTAATCGCCTAGATTTATCTGTTGGTCCACAATGTAGAATTCAAACAAAATCAAAATAGGGGTACATACTTATTTTTATTTTGCTACGAAGTTACCTTTTTGTCGATATGTCGGTTGTTTTACACAACTTTTACCTATATGTTTCATGTTTCTATATATTTATGCAAGTCCAATCCATTCTAATTGAAAAAAGGACAGGCGCTAATAGTTGGATCTACATTATTGGGCGTTTGTGGCCGTTGGATGTGCTTTCAGTTCCGTGTGGACAACCCCTCCTCCACCCTATTGTTATTTGATTGAATATATTTTTCGCTGTCATTTGTTGCAGGTAGTATGAGTACAACTTCTCTGGGCTGTTTCTCCACGAAATTGCATTTGTATCTTCTTTGCTATAGGTTTTTCCTCTCTTTTTTTACAGGGGGAAAGCACTTTTTTCATTATGTGACAACAGTTTTACAATCATCGCTAATGAAAATGCTAATCTCCTATGGTACATTTGCATGCCAACACATCGTTCTCTTATGTCCACGGCCAAATGCTGCCATAGCACGCCGAGCTTTTTTCTGTATACGGCTAATCTTCTGGATTTGTGCATGCCATTCCTTGAGTAGATCAGAGATTCTTGCAGTCTCATTATCCCCAATTGTGCCTGAAGCAAGTTGGGGATAACGGTATCTGCCAACTAATTGGGTACTAGGGAGTAGCAGCCACATAATTATTAGGAAGTGGCATATACAAAAAACATAAACATAATTATATTTTACAAAGTTATTTGCAGGGAATGGGTGCATGCAGCTCACGGAAATAAATCTCTTACAAGGAAGGTGTTGTTCAAGTAAATACCTGCCATGTAAAAATCCACATCCTACACATATACGATCTCTATGTGGATATATGTACACAATATCTTTTAGAAAATCCAAATTGCTAAACACTTTATGTTGATGAAATACTATAGGTCGCCCTCATATTCTGAGAAGACTTTGGGTGGGTCATCAAAACTACATCACACCACCACCTTAGTCACTTTATTGGACATAATTGAAAGCTTTCTGCTCTGTATGCTATTTTGTTTGCAAGTCTTCAATTACTAAGGAATACATATATGGGTCAGGCAAATGTACTTGTATGCTAATAACTATATATTAGTTCAGATAAATTTTACTTTCATGCTTTTTGTGCCTCCTTATATTTTAGGAATATCACGATCATTCTATTGTCAAAATAGACGGGCGCGGCAACGCGCGCCATCATGGTCTAGTATACTAAATACAACACATTTGCCATTGGTATGTCACAATACATGTGTCATAGTGTATTAAAACAACACGAAATGGCATCATAATAATAATACAAGTTGCCATGATATAGTCTTATATAAATCAGTTTTTGGGGATGTTCATTTGCCACGTTCAAAGAAAAATGCCATGCAAATTAAGAACATTCCATGCAAATAGACATACGAGGAGTTAATCATCCAGATTGATCCTGGCAGTGCAATAGCTTCTGATGCGACAACTCAACATACTATTACCAAGCCATCTGTCTGAAAATCCTCAGAGCCCAACACACATGCATGTTCTTTACTGACTGGTGGCATGTCCAGAGGCGGGGACCACCTATTGGGCGCGTGGGGCGCTGGCCAACATACCAGCGCTCACCCACTCCCCTCCCGCGCGCCCCTCATGAGCCAGCCCATAACTGGGTTGGGCACCCTGGTTTTTTTATTCCTTACTTTTTTTATGGTTTTTCTTCTTTAAAACAATTCACAATATCAAAAAAGTTTAGAATTTAAGGGGGAAAATAATTTTAGGAAAAATATTTCCGAAATGATAACATGTTCATTGTTAAAGAAATGTTCATGATTTCGAACAGAAATGTTCGCGTATTGAAACAATGTTCATGAATTAAAAAAATCATCGATTTAAGAAAAATATTTGCTAATTCAAAATTCGATGAATATTTTTTGAACTTGATGATCAAATATTGTACTTAAGAACATTGTCTTTTTAGAAATGGTTGAACAAACTTTGCATTCAATGAACACGTGTTAAAAAATCAATGAACAAATTTAGAATTTGATGAATATTTTTTGAAAAATAGATGAACAAATTTTGACTTTGATGTTTTTTTTCAATGATCATTTCATTGAATTTGATGCATACTTTTTAAATTCGATGAAGGAAATTTGAATTCAATGAACATTTTCTAAATATTTGAACACTTTTTTGATCTGATGAATAAAAAAAAGTTCAGGAATTTAAAAAGTGTTCATGATTTTAGAAAATATTCACGATTTAAAAAAAGATTACGAGTTTAAAATATTTTGGCAAATTGAAAAATAAAATAAAAATGAAAAATAAAATGAAAATAAACATCACTGAATATGGAAAAAATAAAAAGGAAGAAAAAATCGAAAGAAAAACAAAAACCGGTTCAGGGAAGGTTACCTGATTGGATGAAAGTCGAAAGAATGAGGGGTACGAGCTACCTCGCTCGCGCGCGGGACGCGCCAAATAGGATCTGCCTGTCCAGACAACCATCTCATCTCGCTGAATACACAACGGCTGGTACAAACCAGTTGTTTTTTGTGGCACTCATCATTGTTCAGCTTGTTAGTTTATTTATTTCCGATCCAAAACTTGGTGATTGGGAATTTCTGTTGGGCCCTGCACCTGTGAATTTGCCCCAGGAAAATTCATATGTGCGACTTAACGGTTGCGTTCATGCCGGAGCTGGGCCCTGGCATGGAGAGAGCTGATTTCACCGGTAGCAAGCTAACGTGTTCATTGTAGCTGCTGTTACCGTCCACTGGTGACATTAAATTCCTGGCAACAGAATTTCAAGCTTGTCCTTCGTTCCTGTAAAATGTTTGTCGAATGTGCCGTGCTCGAATATATGCTTTTAGTTAGATATATCAATGCTTTCCTGCCGGAGCTGGGGCCGTGGCATGGGAGAGAGCAGCCGGCCATTTGATGTCGCCGGTAGCTATCTAGTGTTCTCATTGTGGCTGCTGTTGCTGCCGACCGGTGACAGTAAATTCTTGGCAGCAGAATTTCAAGCTTGCTCCTTTTTTCTTGTAAAATATTTATCGAATGTGCCGCGCTCGAATATATGCTTTTAGTTAGATCTATCATTGTGGTGTAATCCCAGTCTTATGTGTGTGTGTACTGATGCTACTATATCTGAACAAATATCTTGGTTGTGTGGGATTTGACGAAAAAGAAGAGCTACCTGGTCGTATTGAAAAATAGTTCATCCCTGTCTATTTGATGTCTGAAAATGGGAGAATTTGTCTGGAAGAACAGTTTCCGACACAGTTGTGTTGAGCCAACTATTATAGATAATTTGCTTGTTGGGCTGTGAACCTAATTTTCTTCACATGGTATCTTTCTTTCCTTGTGGCAGTGGGCTATTAATTAAGCGGATATATGCGCCGTGTGATTTTCCAGCTTTAATGTGGCTTGGATTGTACAGCTGAAACAATCAGATGATTCAGTTAGTAAGGCATCTTGTTAGATTATTGGATTCATATGGTTTGTAAAAGTGCTTTGTAGATTATGGTCAGAAAGGTTTCGTGGTGTAGTTAGTAAGGCGGTGGCACGGTGAGAAGCAGGCCATCACAACAACGGTGAGGGTGTTCAAAAACATCACCAAAGGACCGCCAGTCCGGCGGCCACAATGCCGTCAGGCTAGTCTTCAAGGATGAACTGTTTCACAACAATTTTGCCCTGAACCACGAAATTTTTCCGCTCCAGGGATACTATGGTATCTGCTCCAGGTGCAAATGCATCACGTGAACAATAAAATTTGTAGTAAAAACATCAAAACATTAGTGTTCCTCATACGTGCAAAATGTCATGAAGAAAAAATCGTTTCAAAAGGCTGTTTTCGAAAGCATTTTTGGAGCCCTGGTCCTCTTCTTTTCGTCCAGGCCTGGCCAACACCGTTGCCATTAACTTTGCACTAAGCAATATTTGTTGACAAAAAAATCAGATTATATTGAATTTTTAAATATTTTTTCGGGTTTACTTTTCATTTTTTTTGTGGGGTAAAAAAGGAATTTCATTACTCAAGGAGGCTGTTGAGCCATACAAAGATTTACAATGTCGTGCAAGCCAGATCCCAACCACATGGCGGTGCGAGGGGTACTACGACCATAAGCGCCAAGAGCATGACTAACAGTGTTTTGAGAGCGACTAATATGGCTAATAAAAATCTTCCGAGGGTCATCTGCAATTAACCCAAGAATCTCTTGCACCAGTACACGATGGCTCGAGAAATCCACGGACGGCGAGTTAAGCATCGACACCGCCTCCAAACTATCCATCTCAATGACAATCAGCAACTCAGTACGGTGGAGGGCGAGAGCCAGCCCTTCACTGCACGCAGCTAGTTCCCCCTCTAAACCATTAGCGCATGTACGTAATTGCCTGCAAGCAGTATAAATAATCTCTCTGGTAGCGCCGCGCAGCACCATACCTCCGCCAGCAGCTCCTGTTGTCGGGATGTAGCTCCCGTCCGTGTTCAGCTTGGCCAGGCCAACTGCTGGTGGCATCCATCGCTTCTTCTTACCACTATCTTTAATTTATGTAGCAGCCGACCTTTCCAAATGCACCATCGTTTTGCCTTTAACAATATCAGCTCTAGGATGTTGCTGGTTATATAGCAGGGAATTAATATACCCATGGAGAAATCTGCAGGAGGCCTCTGTAGGGGGCGGATTCTTCTGACGAGTTATCTCGTTACGGACGTGCCAAATACGCCACATGGTCATCAACACCACCCGTGGCGTAGCTGTGAGTGGCTCGAGCAGCAAGAACAACCATTCGGGGCCATTGTTGCGAACAAAATCCACATCAGGGATTGGCCAATCCTTCGCCATTGCATGCCACAGGTTCTTCGCGAGGGGCATCTACACATAGTATGGAAGGTATCCTCTCGTTCCACATCACAAATGGGACAAACATCAGTAAGCTCAAGATGTCGACGGAATTTATTAGCCCATGTTGCAAGCAAGTTGGTAACAATCCTCCAGGCGAAGACGTACCTTCGGAGGAGCAGGGCACCCCCATATGTTTTTCCAGATGGCGCGACGACCATCCGGTGCCCTGCTCGCGGCTGCCGCGTTTTTCCATTGGTTAGAAAAAAAGGGGAATGGCCCATACAGGTCTCGAACCTGTGACCTTCGCGTTATTAGCACGACGCTCTAACCAGCTGAGCTAATAGGCCTCTTGTGTGCTCTATTGTTTTTCATGCTATATATTATTTACTTCAACCACAAGGGAAAAGCGTTGAAGTTCAAGATCAACCGGATTTCATAGCGTGGCAACTTTGTAAGCCTGGGTGTTTTACTGTGAGATTGGCATATCATGCAGAATGGAAAGCGGAGTATCAAACCAGAGCTGGCAGTGTAACAGGAGGAGGAAGAAGTGAACCACATCCTGTTTGGAAGTTTCTATGGGAAACGAAGGTACCAACCAAGGTGCACATTTTTACTTGGTGGGCTTTACTTGGTGGGCTTCACATGCGCAGGAGGGTCCACCACGCGGAAAACACGCTTTGGCGATTGTCGAGGCGATTTCTGCAGATGGGCGAAGCTCAGGTCAGACGGCAAGCAATCAGAAAACAACCATGGCAGCCGTGGCTGGGATGAGTACTCCCCTCCATAATCGTGGAGATCAGGGTAGCCGGGGGAGTTCGAAGTCGCCAATCGAATGCAAAACGCCGGATCCAACGTCGAGCCTCTCTGCGAGGCTAGGAGGGATGGTTCTATTGGATAAAGAGGCTAAGAGGATGGTATTTGCTGAACCGGAGCAGGTGGTGCCGAAAACCTCGCGTTGGTCGGCAGTAGGCAAAGTTTGTTCGCCAAAACCAATGGTGAAAACTGTTCTAGAGAAAACCATGCACAGGGCATGGGGTTTGCATCGTGAAGCTCAGTTCAGGGATTTAGGAGGAAATAAATTCGTGGTACACTTTGGAAGTGAAGGGGATTGGAGACACGCTCTGAATAACGGGCCGTGGCAGTATGATTATAATGTGCTGATTTTGAAGGATTATGAAGGAAATACTAGACCATCAGAGATGGTTTTCGATTCAATAGATGTCTGGGTTCGTGTGGTTGATCTTCCACCGGATCGTAGGACAAAAGTCTTTGGTGAGGCTCTTGGGAACTGGTTGGGCAAAACTGTTAGAGTGGATGTGGACAAGGAGGGGTTAGCAAAAGGTAATCAGCTACGGGTGCGTACCAAGATTTCTGTCTATGAGCCGCTTATAAGAGGCATGCGACTAAAATCCTCACCGGAGGATGTGGAGGGTACGTGGTATGACTTTTACTATGAGAAAGTGCCTCATTTTTGTTTTGACTGTGGCAGACTAGTGCATGTGGAAGGTGTATGCGAGCTCCCTCTTGACTCCTCGCAATGGGGGGAGTGGCTGAGAGTGTCACCGGGGCGTAATGGCAAAGGAAAGGGTGCCCCATATGGTGCAGTATCAAACAGCAACAACAGTGAAAGTAGTAATTGGACTGGGGAAAGTGAGAATCGGAGGAAGAGTGGCCAAACTAAACGTAATCTACAAGCAGATTTTGCTAGATCGGGGGACTCTCGCACTGGCGGGGGATCCAGGACACGAAACAATGACTCGCAGACGGCGGACCAACGCACTGGCGTTGGGAGCGGGCAACGCAGAACGGATAGCAACATCCCCAGCAATGAGAGGAACGGAGAGGAACAGCTTCAGCCTAACGATCTAAGGCATGGGCTGGAACAAAGAAGGGAGCATGAATCTAGAAACAGACTGTTTGAAGGGCAAGAACAAAGGGGGAGCCAGCGAGATGGACTTTGGGAGATGAAAGGGAAGGAAGACGTGAAGTATTCTCCCGGTCATCAGGGGTATCGTGATCAATGTGACAAGTATGAGGAACGCACGGAGGGACGCAACATGTTTGACACATGGAGAGAAGACGTGTGGGGACATGGTGGAGGCCAAGGCCATCATGGCCGGTACAGTTCTGAAGGAAGAAAACAGGGCAGGTATGTCAGGAAGCCAAGACCGGACTATGTCCCCAGGCAACATGGATATGATCAGAGGGGTATGCAACATGAAACGAGGAAGAGGGGACCAAAACAGGTGTGGCTGGCCAAGGATGACCAAGGCAGGAATATGACAGGTGATGCTTTCATTCGCGACACGAGGCGCAAGATGTTTACAGTGTTTGAACGCATCTTGACTCATGAAGATACATCGGCGGACCCTGCGAGCCAGGGCCGCCGGGAGCAATGAATATACTGGCCTGGAACTGTCGAGGACTGGGGTTGGACTCGACAGTGGGCGAACTACGAGACCTGATACGGTCCTACAACCCAGCGGTGGTTTTTTTGAGTGAGACGAAGAAGAAGGCGAGGGCGATGGAAAGGCTCAAGTGGAGTTTGGGTTTCACCAGTGGTGTTGCAGTAGATTGTGTGGGCCGAAGCGGTGGATTGGCACTGTGGTGGAGAGATCATATTCAGGTCGATGTGAGGCCATGGAGCCAATATTTCATATACGTGAAGGTATCATGTGAGGGGCAAGTCTGTAGAATCACTGGATTCTACGGAGAACCCCGAACGGAATTACGGAAGAAATCGTGGGATGCAATACGATATTTGAGAGGACAGGATAATCTTCCATGGATGTGCCTAGGTGATTTCAATGAGGCCCTTTTCCAGACAGATCAGATCGGTGGTAACCCGAGAGGCTTCTTGCAGATGGAAGATTTCCATGACTGTCTTGCCGACTGCGGGCTGGCAGATTTGGGCTTCTCCGGCTACCCGTACACGTGGGATAATAAGCGTGATGGTGATGAGAATATCCAGGTAAGGCTCGATCGGACCACATGCAATGAAGGGTTCCTACAACTATTCCCGAAGACTGAAGTCGAGCACATCTTAACGGAGGAATCGGACCATCAGGCTATCCTTGTGCGTGCGCAGGAGACGGCTCCAAGGCGGTGCAATGGGAGTGTGAGACCTTTTCGGTTTGAGGAGGCCTGGACTAGGCACGAACAATATGACACCATGATTGAGCAGGCTTGGATGGCGGCGGGAACGGGAGATGAAGGGTTATCTGCTGCATGGAGGAAGTTCGCTACGATGACGGGCTCCATGCAACGTTGGGCGCGAGAGGTCTTTGGTTCCATCAGGAGACAAATAAAAATGCTTAAGGCGCAGTTATTGGAAGCAAAGGAGAGAGCTCTCGTCACGGGGTCTTCACTGGAAGGCCGACATATTGAAGAGCAACTCCGAGAAATCTATACCCGGGAGGAGGTAATGTACCGACAGTGTTCAAGGGTGGACTGGTTAAGGGCAGGAGATAAAAACACACAATACTTCCAGCAACGTGCCTCGCATCGGAAGCAAAAAAACATGGTCAAGGCACTACGGCGTGTGGATGGAACCATGTGCAAGATTGATGATGATATGCGTGACATGGCTGCGGCCTTCTACGAGAATTTGTTCACAACGGATGGCTCACGGGATGCCAACATAATTTTGCAGCATATTGACTGTTTGGTTACAGATGAGATGAACGAGAAGTTGCTATCCCCTATTACAGATGAGGAGATTGAAACAACGCTTTTCCAGATGGGGCCGACGAAGGCCCCGGGGCCAGATGGACTGCCGGCGCTCTTTTACCAGCGACACTGGTCGCTTGTTCGTGATGACGTGTGCAGGGCGGTGAAGGATTTTCTACATGGTGTGGCCAGCGCCGGATGCCTTCAACGCAACGATCATTGTTATGATTCCAAAGTGTAACTCACCGGAGTTACTATCTCAGTTTCGTCCGATTAGTCTATGCAATGTTCTCTATAAGATTGCAACGAAGGTGCTAGCAAATAGACTAAAAGGTATACTACCGGTTCTTATATCAGAGGAGCAGAGTGCTTTCGTGCCGGGACGGTTGATCACGGACAATGTACTTGTTGCATATGAATGTGTTCACGCAATCAGGAAGCGGAAGAGGAAGAAACCTTTGTGTGCAGTGAAGCTGGACATGATGAAGGCATATGACCGTGTAGAGTGGGACTTTTTGCAACAAATGATGGGCCGGATTGGTTTTGCAAATGACTGGATTTTGATGATTATGGGATGCGTGAAGTCGGTGACTTTCTCTGTCAAACTTAATGGAGGTTTATCACGTGGCTTTTCCCCATCCAGAGGGCTCGGACAGGGCGACCCTCTCTCTCCTTATCTGTTTCTATTTTGTGTTGAAGATTTTTCTGTGTTACTCAAACATGCACAACAGGAGAGGGAGGTTAAGGGTGTGACTTTCGGGAGCACTGGCCCCCATGTTACACATCTTCTTTTTGCGGATGACAACATAGTCTTCTTAGAGGGGACAAGGAGTAACATGCAAAAGCTGAAAGAAATCTTGAGGCAGTATGAGAAGGCTTCGGGCCAACGTGTCAACTTAGAGAAGTCGTCGATCTTCTTTGGAAAAGAGCAGCAAGAGGAGGATAAGCAGGAGTTGAAGGACACCTTGGGCGTCCAGTCGGAAGCGTTAAGTGAGAAGTATCTTGGACTCCCAACACTGGTAGGGAAATCCAAAGACGGAACCTTCAAATATGTGACTGAAAGTGCGAAGGGCAAAGTGAATGGAGTGAAGGGGCAGGGCTTGTCAAAGGCAGCAAGGGAAGTGTTGATCAAATCAGGGCTGCAAGCTGTACCAACATTCACCATGAGTTGTTTCCAGCTCATGAAGAAAATATGCCGGAACCTGACATCAATTTCCTCTAAATTCTGGTGGGCGGCAACACATGGTGAACACAAGGTACATTGGATTTCTTGGCAGAAAATGTGTTCTTCGAAGAGGGAAGGAGGAATGGGCTTCCGAGATCCAGAGGCATTCAATCAAGCGCTGCTAGCGAAACAAGCATGGAGACTCATTGAGCAGCCTAACTCACTATGTGCACGTGTGCTCAAGGCTCGCTACTACAGTGCAGACTCCGTCATGTCGGCTACAGCCTCGGCGTCGGCCTCGTTCACTTTCC
>NC_041385.1:841651911-841665229 GCF_002162155.2 Triticum dicoccoides | reverse complement strand
TGCTAAGGGAGGGGCTCATATGGCGCATTGGGAATGGTACTGGTGTAAACATACACCACGACAATTGGATCCCACGCGCAGGCAGCATGAAACCCCTTGGACAAGTGTTTGTTAATGGCGCAATCAAGGTAGCTCATTTGCTAACACCAGACGGGTGTAGCTGGGATATGGAGAGAGTTCAGTTGATGTTCTCGGAGGATGACCCAAAAGATATACAGCAAATAGCGATTGGGGGTCCGAGCTGTGAGGACTATCTTGCTTGGAACTTCACACACAATGGTGTCTATTCGGTGAAATCTGGGTATCATTTGCGGAGGGCTTTGGATAATGCGAGGACTGGACGGCCGGAGTCCTCGAGTTCAGTTGAAAAGCATAAAGGATACTTGGCATTATGGGATACCAATGCGCCTCCAAAGGCCAAAATTCACATGTGGAGGATGATTCGAAATGGACTGGCGGTGGGAGCCGAATTGCACTGAAGGAGAATCAAGCCTGGGATTTTTTTGCGCGGCGTGTGGGAGGGAAGAAACGGTGCTACACCATTTCTGGTCCTGCCCGCACTCCACATTGTTCTGGCAGCTGTTGTGCTCAGAAAAGGGAGTCATGGTGGCCAAACCACCGTGTCCGATCGACTCCCAGAGTGCGTTGGCTCGCTGGCTTCTGGGATGGTTCGCCGGGGCGTCTAATGACGAGCGAGGTGCAATGGTTCAGGCTACGTACGAGCTCTGGCTAGCACAGAATGAAACGAGGGGGGGAAAGAGTATAGCCCCGCCACATGAAATTATAGAACTCGTGGTCACTCACATGGCTGAATGGAGAGCTGTCCATAACGACAACAAGCCTCCCAGGGAGCAACAGATCAAGCAGAAGTGGAGGCCTCCAGATAAGGGGTGGCTTAAGCTCAACTCGGACGTGGCTGTTTCCAGGTCAGGGAGAAAGGGGGGCGCTGGTGCTGTGATAAGGGATGAGCAGGGGGCCTTTTGTGCAGGGCTGTGCCATTGGTTTCGAGGCATGACCGACCCAGAAATGCTAGAGATTCATGCATGCAGGAGAGGCCTAGTTTTGGCGCAGGAGATACTAGCAGAGAAGATACATGTGGAGCTGGATTCACAAAGAGTAGTTCAGATGCTCAATAGTCAGCACAAGGAGATGTCAACTGCTGGCCCATTGATTCAAGAGCTGAAGACGTTGCTCTCTTCGTTTGTTAGCTCCAAAGTCACTTGGGTTCGTCGTACTGCAAATGTTGCCGCTCATAAATTAGCAAAAATAGGGGTAGGAGATGAACTTTGCAATGTTTGGTTGGGGGTCACCCCAGAGTGTGTGCTCGATGTAATCTCGGATGACATTCCGAATGCGTTTGATTAAATAAATGCGGCAATATTTCCCCTAAAAAAAACATGTCCAGTGTGCAAAATTGACCCAGAAGATCTAAGACATATGCTTTTTATCTGCAAGAGAGCTTGTGAGGTATGGAAAGAACTTGGTCTACTAGATTGCGTGACAGCTATCACAAAGGTCAGGATCTCTTATTTTCGAACGGGACACTTGCTGGTCTAGGCCAGCATAAGGGTGTATTAAAATTAATGTGGACGCTTCGTTTCACATGGACAGAGGTGCAGGTTCATGTAGAGAAATTTTACGCGACTCGAAATGTAGTTTTATTGCTGCAGCTGTGGAGTTTAAACAACATGCACTTGATGCTCCTACGATGGAGGCGTTAGCTGTGTTATTGGGGCTACAACTTGCATATGAGCTTGGTATTCTATCTATTGCAATTGAGAGCGACTCATTGGAAATTCTCCATGCTATCCAGAATCCGTCTGAGTATCGGGCATCGGGAGCAATGAATATCGATGGTTATCGAAAGTTGATGAGTTCTTTCGGCAAAGCGACTATAAGTCATTGTGCGCGAGAAGCTAATGGGTGTGCTCATGAACTTGCCCGCTTATGTTTCAAAGGACAAGAAACAGGGGTGTGGAATGATAAACCCCCAGACTTCTTGATCCCCTTTATTGTAAAAGACATGGTTGTTTCTTAAATAAAGTCACGAAAGTTCAAAAAAATGGAACATTTGAATCAGCCAAAACAAAACTGTTTTTGTTCACCCTACACATGTACACTTAGCCCACGATACAAAGAAACCTAAAGATCAGAAGAGGTGTCAGTCAGGAAATCCAGACACACATCTATGCCTTTGAGATAGCAATTACACTAGCAACGCAAACATCTATGCCTTTTTTAGTCACCACGGGAAATCGAGACACACATAAGACTAACATTACCGGACCGTGCATTCTCGCAAAAAAAAGTTGTACCGGCTGTGAAACGATATTGTGGAAGCGTTGAACCCTTTGCTCGGGCCGCACTTGTATATAAAGAGGCAATGCCGTGGCTTACAAGACGAGATCGAGAGAGAACGATCGTTACAGGAAACGATCGGTACAGGAGGATTAAGAAGGAGAGATAACAGAAGAAGAGATAGAGAAGGGTACAAGGTTTGAAAGATATCTATCCCTATACAACTCTATCTCTAACTAACCAACTATTTCAACACCCCCCCCCCTCAATCTAAACCTTATGAAACTTTGCTAAGGTTGAGATTGTACTTAAACTCGTCCAACCTTCTCATGGTGAGAGGTTTTGTAAATCCATCAGCAAGTTGATCTCCAGTAGGTATAAATCGAATGTCCAGTAGCTTCCGAGCTACTCTTTCTCTGACAAAATAGAAATCAACCTCAATGTGTTTTGTGCGTGCATGAAAGACCGGATTGGCTGAGAGGTAGGTTGCACCAATATTATCACACCATAACCTTGCATCCTGTGGAGCTTTGATTCCAAGCTCATAGAGTAATGTCTGTATCCACATTACTTCAGTTGTGGCATTTGCTAGGGCCTTGTATTCAGCTTCTGTACTTGACCTAAAAACAGTTGCTTGCTTTCTTGCACTCCAAGACACAAGATTTGTTCCCAGAAAAACAGCAAAACCACCTGTAGACCTTCTGTCATCAGCACATCCTGCCCAGTCAGCATCAGAGTAAGCAGTAACAAGCATAGAAGAGGACTTGGTAATCTGGAGCCCAAGTCCTTCTGAAAATTTGAGATATCTAAGGATTCTCTTCACTGCAGTTCAATGAGTAGTTCTGGGTGCATGCAAGTATTGGCAGACCTTATTTACTGAATAGGAAATATCAGGACGTGTAAGTGTTAAATACTGTAAAGCCCCTACAATACTTCTATAATTTGTTGCATCTTCTGACCCAAGGGCTTCTCCACATTCAACTGTAAGCTTTTCTGAGGTAGAAATTGGTGTACTTACTGGCTTGCAGTGCTCCAATCCCACTCTTCTGAGAATATCATTAGTATATTTTTCCTGGGAGAGAAGTATACCATCTTTAATTTTCTTTACCTCAATTCCCAAAAAATAGTGAAGGTCACCCAAGTCCTTGAGAGCAAATTCTAGCTTCAGATCCTTAAGTAAACAGACAGCGGCATCTGAGCTTGAACTAGCAACAATTATATCATCAACATAAACAAGCACAAAGATAGTGATATTCCCTTTGTTATAAAAGAATAAAGAAGTATCTGCCTTAGATGGCGTGAACCCAAGATTTTGTAACTGCATGCTTAACCTGGAATACCAAGCTCGTGGGGCTTGTTTCAAACCGTACAAAGCTTTGTCCAACTTACATACATACTGTGGTGTGCTTTGATTCTCATATCCTGGTGGTTGCCGCATGAACACTTCTTCCTCAAGAACACCATGAAGAAACGCGTTCTGGACATCTAGCTGTCTTAAACTCCAACCTCTAGAAATTGCAATAGACAAGACAAGTCGAATAGTAGCTGACTTAACAACAGGGCTAAAGGTATCTTCATAATCAATTCCAAACCTTTGTTTAAACCCTTTTGCAATTAATCTTGCCTTATACCTGTCTATGCTTCCATCAGACTTTCTTTTTATTTTGTATACCCACTTACAATCAATGATATTGTTGCCATGCTTCGGTGGTACTAAATGCCAGGTCTTATTTTTCATAAGTGCATTATACTCACTATCCATAGCTTCCTTCCACTCTTTATTGGCAAGGGCATCATGCAAATTGATTGGTTCACCAGTAGTGGTAAGAAAAGCACGTTTGAGTTTGTCATACCTTATTGTACCATCATTGTATTGTTTTTCCTTGACAATACCTGACCTGGACCTTGTATTTCGAAGGAAAGGCGTAGGCGACACAGGAGCAGTTGTTGTGGCAGATGGTGCATGCGATCCGGACGAAGCAGAATCAGCCACAGAAGATCCGCCCCTCTCGCGATCCGAGACAACCAACAGATCAGCCGGCTCCTGATCCGAGGAGGATCCTTCCTCACGTGTGCGATCGGCCGCACACCCGCGGTCTGCCTGGGCCCGCAGGGAGACGGCGTTGGGCGACGCACCCGCGCACCCGCGGTCCACCTGGGCCCACCGCGACATGGCAGCAAGCGACTGGGCTTCTCCTTCGCCTGGGCTGGCGCGCCTGTCGTCACACGGGCTCATGGTTACTCCTGGACCGGTGGGATCCACTCGATCGGGGCAGTCGGCCACCATCCTGCATGCAGCCGCGCGCACGGGTGGCGGATCCGCCTGGGATCTCGCGCCGTCAGCAGAGGCAGGCCCGCCAGGCGAATCTTCCTGGGATCCGCCGCTGTCAGCCGAATCGGCTTGGGTTTCTGCACCTGCGTTGTTTGTTTCCTCATACATAAAATGACGCCCAGAATTAGCACAAGTATCAACAAAATCAGGATTTTCTTTGGAATTTTGCACATGATCAGGTTCAGTTAATGCGCCCCCGTGATCATAGTCTGGTAGAAGTGCAATTTCAGCACGAAGCAAGGCGCCGGCATTGGGATGAAGTTCTGAAAACGGAAAGACAGTTTCATCAAAAACAACATCGCGAGATATGTAGATACGTCCAGTAGCAATCTCAAGACACTTATATCCTTTGTGAAGGTTGCTATAGCCAAGGAAAATGCATTGGGTGGACCGAAACTCAAGCTTGTGGCGATTGTAAGGACACAGATTAGGGTAGCAAGCACATCCAAAGGTTTTGAGATAATTATAATCAGGTTTGTGGTTGTACAACCGTTTCAAAGGAGTAGAGTTGCCAATGACTCTACTGGGTAGACGATTAATAAGATAAGTGGCGGTGATAAAAGCTTCATCCCAATATTTAAGAGGCATGGATGCATGAGCTAACAGAGAGAGACCGACCTCAACAATGTGGCGGTGTTTGCGCTCAGCAGAGCCATTCTGTTGATGAGCATGAGTACAGGACACATGATGGGCTATCCCAATGCTACGAAAGAAGGAGTTTAGTTTCTCATACTCCCCTCCCCAGTCACTTTGGACTGAAAGAATTTTCTTATCAAATTGGCGCTCAACAAGTTTCTGAAATTCTTGGAAGATAGAGAAAACCTCAGATTTATAGGTAAGCAAATATATCCAAGTGAACTTGCTATAATCATCAATAAAACTGACATAATATTTTTTTCTACCAAAGGAATCTCGGGCATGACCCCATACATCACTGAAAATAAGTTCTAATGGGGCATGAGACACACTAGTTGACTTGGGATAAGGAAGCTGATGGCTCTTGGCACATTGGCAAGCTTCACACACAGACTCATTATTGTGACTATGAGATAAAAGAAGATTGTCTTTATTGACTATTTGTTTGACGATGACCGAAGAAGGATGTCCTAGTCGTTGATGCCACCGTGCCAAAGAGGGCTTGATGACGGAGTGGACTTGACGACGCTTGCGACCTAGTGCTCCGGATGGAATTGGGTAGAGCCCTCCAATGCATCTACCGTGATGAAGGAGTTCCCTCCTTGCCCGATCCTTGATGAAAAAATAACGAGGGTGAGTCTCAAAGAAGACATTATTGTCGGTGGCTAAACGAGACATGGAGGCAAGGTTTTTGTCAGCTTGTGGGACATGAAGTACATCACGAAGAACTAGATCACGTTTTAGTGTAGGGGAATTAATAGAACCTTGACCGATGTGAAAAATATCCATACCTCCACCGCTTGCGGTGTGAATCTGGTCGCTGCCATGGTAGCGCTCACGGAGAGCAAGCTGCTCGAGTTCATTAGTCACGTGGTCCGTCGTGCCAGAGTCCACGTACCACGCACCATCGCCACCGCCCTGTTCACGCATGGCAGCAGCTACATGGCGAGCGTCAGGCACGTAGTCTTCGTCAAACCGATGCCAGCAGTCGATCACCTCATGGCCAGACTTTTTGCAAAGCTGGCAGCGAGGGCGACCACGGGAGGGAGGACGACGGCCGTTGTTGTTGGTGAAGCCGCCGCCGCCATTGGTGTTGTAGCCGCCTCCGCCGTTGGTGTTGTAGCCCCCCCCCCCACCAGAGCAAGCGTCGTCGCCCTGGGAAGGACCACGTCCGCGCCCACCGCCGCGCTGCCCCTGGTGACCGCGCCCACGGCCGCGACCACGGGAGGCAGAGTTGACGGAGGATTGGCGAAGATCGCCGCCATGCAGGAGGGTGAGGCGGGCATCAAAACTGAGCAGCTGGCTATAGAGCTCCTGGACGGTGATGGGCTCGACCCTGGCGGCGAGTGCGGAGACCACCGGGTTGTACTCCATGTCCAAGCCAGCGAGAATTTTGGAGACAATCTCTGGATTAGAAAGCGCCGCAACAATGCTTGCAACTTCATCGGTGAGACTTTTAATCTTGCCAAGGTAGTCGGACATGGACATGTTACCTTTCTTGAGGTTGGTGAGCTCAATGCGAGTATTGATCGCCTGGGCTTGACTTTGAGCAGCGAACATGGCGTGGATGGTGCGCCACACCTCGGCCGGCGTCTAGAGCATTGCGACGTGGGCAAGGATCTCACGGGAAAAGGAACCCATCAGGTACCCTTGAAGTTATTGCTGCTGTGCATACCAGAGGGAGCGTGCAAAGTTGACGACTTGTTCTTCTTTGCCTTCCTTGGTGATGGTGGGAGTGGCCGGCGGTGGCGGGCTCTTCTCGTCGAGGTGGTGCTCCATCTGTGCACCTCTGATCTGAGGCAGCACGACGGCCTTCCAGAGCAGGAAGTTGCCCCTCGTCAGCTTCTCGTATGGTGGCGATCCGAGAGAGGTGGTGTTGGTGGTGGTGGAGGAGGAGGCGAAGGTGGAAGATGAGGAGGTGGTGAGTGCACCCATGGTGCTTGCTGTCATGGCAGCACTGGTGGTGGACATGATCTCGGTCGCCGGAGGTAGCTGTCGTGGTTCTAAGTCTGACAGTAGAATGGGGGGTAGGTATGGAGAGGAAAGATCCTAGCTATGGAGTAGTTGTACACACAAGTGTTTTTACGAGTTCAGGCCCTTCTCTGAGGAAGTAATAGCCCTACGTCTCGGAGCCCGGAGGCGGTCGACTGGTTTATGTGTATATGAGTTACAGGGGTGCGAACCCTTCTACCAGTGGAGGGGGTGGCTTATATAGAGGACGCCAGGACCCCAGCCTACCCACGTAGCAGAGGGTTAAAGTACATTAAGGCCGGGCGTTACTGGTAACGCCCTACATAAAGTGTCATCATGACCATTAAGACTACTTAATTACAGACCGTTTGGATACAGAGTAGATCCTGAACTTCTGACGGTCGAGTGCGTCTTCATGGTCGAGTGTCTTCTAGCCGGTCGAGTGGAGTCTCTCTTGGTCGAGTGGAGCCTCTCTTGGTCGACTGGAAGATAGCTTTGTCTAAGGATGTCCTTGGGTATGGTATCCTAGATAGGTCCATGACCCTACCCTAGGTACATAACATCATCATTAGCCCCCGAATGGATCGAGGTTCGAGTGAGGAAGGAGTTGATGATTTTCTCCGACTTATTTCCTGTGCTTTGATTATGTCGTATCTTGGACCGGCGATTTTTCTTTCGGCGTTAGCGTCAACTTTTACTTCAGTCACCTTGATCCATTCTTGTCTTCTGTCGAGTGAACTTTTGAACTTTGGTGAACTTCCGAGCGACGGATCGCGGGAAAGATATCGTCTGACAGATTGATCTGCTGTTAGCGGATTTTGCAGGATCCGAAATTTTGGGAAGCGCGTGAAGCGGGCGGACCGCGGCAATCGGATGGGATAGGGCGTGGTCGCCTCGATTTCCGCACCGCCTTTTTCGCCACGTATCACGCGTGCGCGACTGTTTCGGGATGTGACAGGATCGCCTAGACCCACTCGTCAGCCACTCGGAAGTGCCCTTATATAAAGCGTCGGGGGAGGGTTTTTTGAATAGTGCCTCCCCATTCTTCTCTCTTCCCTCTTTGCCTCCGCCCACTGCCCCTGCTCTCGCCTCCGCCTATCCACTCCTCGCGCGCTTCGCCGGCGACAATGGTGAAGGAGAAGACGGCGGCCCTAGAGCGCGCGAAGAAGGCGATGGCGACGGGGCAAGCGAAGGGGAGACCGTCCAGTCGGGGCGGATCTTCGTCAAGGTCCCGCCTGCCGAAGGGTTGGGTCCAAGGGGATTGGATCCGCTCGACCATCACTGAGAAAGATCTCAATGACCTGGCCAATGAGGGACTAATCCCCCACGGGTCAGCGAGGCTTCCGGGGACCGAGTGTCAACCGCAGCCGCAGGAGGGTGAGTGCGTTCTCTTAGCCACTCACGTAGACCGTGGTTTTTCTCTACCGCCGAGTGTTTTCTTCCGGGGGTTTCTGAATTTCTTCGGGGCGCAACTCCACCATTTCACTCCCAACTCCATCGCCTATCTTGCTGCCTTTGTGTCCATGTGCGAGAACTTCCTGGGTTGTCGACCTCACTGGGGTCTCTTCAAGCACATATTCACCTGTCGCTCACAGACAGTGAAAAAGGTGAGTCCGGACGATGAGAGGACTAAGGTTATCCAGATGTGCGGTGGTCTTGGGATCCAGATGAGGAATAAGAGTACTTTCCCAGCCATGACCCTTCCTGAGTCGGTCAGAGGGTGGCAGTCGACTTGGTTCTACTGCCAAGACAAGTCGACGCCGGGGCAGTCGACTGGTCTCCCTCCGTTTTCCATGGACCGAGTGGACAAACCTTCTTCTCTGAAAGTGCTTCCTGAGGAGAAAGTTCAGGTGAAAATGCTAATGGAGCGTGTAGTCCAACTCGTTAGAGAAGGAGTGACGGGTATGGATCTTCTGGAGGTCTTCCTTAGGCGGCGCATCCAACCACTTCAGTACCGAGGCCATCCGATGTGGCTGTATTGTGGGACCGAGGACACCACTCGGGTCCATCCAGAGGCGGTCGACGACGCCACACTGGAGAGGTGGGTGACCGCGATCACGGGGAATAAGGACAACCCTCGAGGGGCCAGGAGGATCCCACCACTCGACTGTACCTACACACCGGACACGGTATGGCCATTTATTTCCAATTGCAATCTTGCTTTATTCGTTCTGCTTCGCTGTGAATTGGTCGAGTGATCCTTGTTTTGCTTTGTTGCTTGACAGGCCACCACAGAGTTATACTCAATGCCCAATGGAGCGCAGACGCCGACTGAAGAGGAGGAAGGAAGTGGGGGCGAAAGCCCGGAGGAGTGGGATTCGGATGCTGACGACGACGATGAGGCTGAAGACTCTGATGAGGAGGAAGAGGAGGAGGAGGAGGAGGAGGTTGCACCTCCCCGCTCGGAAAGATGCTCAAAGCTTGTCCATGATTCCGCGACTGAGCGTGGCAAAGGGGTGCGACCGCTACCCAGTCGACTAAGCGCCCTCGGACTACTTCTCCGGCGCCGACTGAGAAGGCTCCAAAGCAATCTCGAGTGGCACCGTCGAAACCTGCGAAGGTCTTGCCGAAGATGAAGATGGTGATCCCCACTATCTCAGGGTAATGGTAGTCTTGAGTTTTCCTTGTTTCATGAACTTGCTCTTGGTCGACTCATGGGTCAATCGACTGATTTCCGGAACTGCAGTGCTGCTACTTATGATACTTCGGCCAGGGCTGAAGACCACGAGATGGAGGATGCTGCTACCTCAAAACCTGGTATGACTCTTGTGATGCCATTTTCAGACGACTGACTTATTGTCTCTAATTTTGATTCTTTCTGCAGCCTCATCTAACATTGTTATTGACCTTCCTGACGACGACGATGAAGAACCACCAAGGCAGAGGAGGAACAAGAAAGCGTCTGCTGGCAAGGCGACTCAGGATGTGCCAGCACCCGAGACGTTGGTCGTGGAAGGAGACAATGTCACTCGGCCTACCGTAACCTTCGCGGTGCCGTTGACGAGTGCTCGTCCTCCTCGTCGAGTGCTGCTCAGCCCTCGCTTTTCTCCACCTACCCCGTTCCAGAATACCAAGCTAGTGCTGCTAAAGAAGCAATACGCCAAGCGGGGGTCATGATGGAGCAAGTGAAGGCAATATGAGAAGCCAGCCAGGCAGCCTATGACGCCAGTTCGGCTCTTCAGAGTAACGTTCAGGTCAGTCGGTCACTGCCTGTTCTGTTAAGATATGATATCTGAAAACTCTTCTTTCTGAAATTCTTCGAGTTTGTCCTACACCCACTGGGTGTGTCGATTGAAATTCCGGATTAGTGGAGGCACGCTGAGTGCACCCACTGGGTGTAGTCCCCAAGGCTATGGTCGACTGCTGGCAGTGACCATAGGCTTTAAGTTTTTTCCTTACTCGGCTAGGTCGAATAGATCATAGACTGGTGGGGGCACGCTGAGTGCACCCACTGGGTGTAGTCCCCGAGACTGTGGTCGACTGCTGGCAGTCGACTATAGTCTGAAGAACATCTCTTCCCCCCCCCTTTTTTTCGTTGGTCGACTGGTCGACTCTAACTGATGAAACTAGTGGGGGCACACTGAGTGTACCCACTGGGTGTAGTCCCCGAGACTGGTCGAATGTTTGTATTCGGCCGCAGTCTTAGAAACGCTATGATTTTTCCTTACTCACTTGGAAGTGAATTGTCTTTGACATCTATCGATTGGTTCTTTGTAGAAATCCTGTGACCGTGCGGCTCGTTATACTGAGTTGGAGAACAAACACATTCAGCTCGAGCTCGATCTGAAACTGGCCCAAGAGAACTTAACGAAGGCGAAGGAGGAAGCTAAAGGTATGCTTGGTGAGGCCTTTGACGACTGCCTTTGCCTCTTACTTGTTTCCGAATCTAATCTCACTGTAACTTTGCAGACAAAGTGAGGGATGCTCTGAAGAAGCAAGAGCTTGACTTGGCTGAGATGCAAAAAACTGCTTTAGAGAAGACCAGGCTTGCTGATGAGAAGCTGGCTTCAGTGACCAAGCTTGAAGAAGAAAACACCAATCTGAAAGCTGCTCTTGATGCTGCCAACCAGGAGGTCAGTCGACTGAAAAGTGACAAGACCACCCTGAATGACAAGGCCAGTGAGTTGAAGAGAAAGAAGAACGATCTAGAGGCTTATCTGGGTGGACTCGCCAAGAAGTTGTTCCTCATGCTTGAAGGTAATACTTTGTCTCAAACAAATATTTTAATTGTAACCTCCGACTGTTTGTCTTGACTCAGAGGCTGTGCTTGCAGAGTTTTGTCAGAACTTTGAAGAGGAGACTGGTCGACTGGAAGTAAACCTGGATCCCATCAACTCTCCCGTGAAAGATGAAGTCACCATGAATGTGCTCCGGCTGGAATCTCGTGTTGCTGCTGTCATCGATTATCTCGCACGGCTGAAGGTCGCAACTTCTCGCATCGACACAACACTCTGGCCAAGAGAAACACTCCAGAACGACCTCGAGTCTCTGATGACTCGACTGAACGAGGTCCCAAGTCGAGTGCAGGAGTGGAAGAAGTCTTCGGCCAGGTGCGGTGCGGATGTTGCTCTGTCTCTGGTCCGCGTTCACTGCAAGGATGCACGAGAGGACAAGCTGGTGGCTCTTAGGGTGGCTAATACCAAGAAGCACGATTTCAGATCTTTCATGGAGACCTTCATTGCTGCTGCCACTCGGATTGCAGATGGAATTGATCTGGACGAGTTTGTTGCACCTTCCAGCCCTCCACAGGAGGGGTAAAAAACTTCTGAGCTTGATACTTTAAATTTGCCTCGGTATGCCGAGTGAGTTTTGTAACCAACAAACCTTAACAGGCTTAGCGCCTGAGCACTTTCGGTTCCGTTAGGTGTTATCCGAACTTGGATTCGACGTTGAATATGTTTGTATTTGGTTTGAGGTGTCTTTTGCAGGTTAAAGTGAAGCGCTCATTGCAATCGACTTGTTCCCCAATACACTTAGGCGAGCACTGGGCTGCAGCTAAGCCCCCCGAGTGAGAGGTTTGCTCTCCACTCGGTAGGATTTTAGATACTTAGGCGAGCACTGGGCTGCAGCTAAGCCCCCCGAGTGGGAGGTTTGCTCTCCACTCGGTAGGATTTCAGATACTTAGGCGAGCACTGGGCTGCAGCTAAGCCCCCGAGTGGGAGGTTTGCTCTCCACTCGGTAGGATTTCAGATACTTAGGCGAGCACTGGGCTGCAGCTAAGCCCCCGAGTGGGAGGTTTGCTCTCCACTCGATAGGATTTCAGATACTTAGGCGAGTACTGGGCTGTAGCTAAGCCTCCAAGTGGGAGGTTTTCTCTCCACTCGGTAGGATTTCAGATACTTAGGCGAGCACTAGGCTGCAGCTAAGCCCCCGAGTGGGAGGTTTGCTCTCCACTCGGTAGGATTTCAGATACTTAGGCGAGCACTGGGCTGCAGCTAAGCCCCCGAGTGGGAGGTTTGCTCTCCACTCGGTAGGATTTCAGATACTTAGGCGAGCACTGGGCTGCAGCTAAGCCCCCGAGCGGGAGGTTTGCTCTCCACTCGGTAGGATTTCGTATTGGTGGCGTGGCTCAGAAGGAGTGGGTAGCAGTCGACCTGCACCTCGTCCTCCTTGCAGAGCGCACGTTGTACTTGTGGCGTAGCTCGGAAGGAGAGGGTAGCAGTCGACCTACACCTCGTCCTCCTTGCGAAGCGCACATTGTACTTGTGGCGTAGCTCGGAAGGAGAGGGTAGCAGTCGACCTGCACCTCGTCCTCCTTGCGAAGCGCACGTTGTATTTGTACTTAGGCGAGCGCAATGCTGCAGCTAAGCCTTCGAGTGGAAGGTTGGCTTACCACTCGACAGGATTTTGTTTATCTTAGGCGAGTACTTGGACTGCAACTAAGCCTCCGAGTGGAAGGCTGGCTTACCACTCGACAAGATTTTGTTTATCTTAGGCGAGTATTTGGACTGCAGCTAAGCCTCCGAGTGGAAGGCTGGCTTACCACTCGGTAGGATTTTATTTGTCTTAGGCGAGTACTTGGACTGCAGCTAAGCCTCCGAGTGGAAGGCTGGCTTACCACTCAATAGGATTTTATTTATC
>NC_041385.1:841535170-841651378 GCF_002162155.2 Triticum dicoccoides | reverse complement strand
AGCTAAGCCTCCGAGTGGAAGGCTGGCTTACCACTCGGTAGGATTTTATTTATCTTAGGCGAGTACTTGGACTGCAGCTAAGCCTCCGAGTGGAAGGCTGGCTTACCACTTGGTAGGATTTATTTGTCTTAGGCGAGTACTTGGACTGCAGCTAAGCCTCCGAGTGGAAGGCTGGCTTACCACTCGGTAGGATTTTATTTATCTTAGGCGAGTACTTGGACTGCAGCTAAGCCTCCGAGTGGAAGGCTGGCTTACCACTCGGTAGGATTTTGTTTATCTTAGGCGAAACGGATTTCGCAGCTAAGCCTTCGTGTGGGAGACTGGCTCACCACTCGGTTAGGATTTTTTTTACAGACTTGGGCGAATCGGATTCGCAGCCAAGCCACCCACTGGGGGATTGTTTTGAGTGGACAAAAGAAATAACATTGACTGGGAAGATTATAAAGCTCTTGCCTTTGATAAATAAACTACAGAAGTACTTTTATTATAACTCATCCGAGTGAATACTTAGGTGTAAAAGGGGCGGAGAAGCTCCGCGTTCCAAGCTCGGGGCTCGTCGATCTGATGTTTGACATTGTGAAGACGGTATGCTCCATTGTGGAGAACCTTGGTGACGATGAAGGGACCTTCCCAAGAAGGAGCAAGCTTGTGTGGTTTCTGCTGATCCACTCGGAGAACTAAATCTCCTTCCTGGAAGGCTTGACTCTTCACGTTTTTGGCATGGAAGCGATGCAAGTCTTGTTGGTAAATGGTTGATCTGATCAGAGCCATCTCCCTCTCTTCCTCTAGAAGGTCGACTGCATCCTACCGCACTTGTTCTGCTTCAGCTTCAGTGTAGAGCTCGACTCGGGGAGCATTGTGGAGAAGGTCACTCGGCAAGACTGCTTCAGCTCCGTAGACCAAGAAGAATGGAGTTCTTCCAGTCGACCGGTTGGGCGTGGTCCTTAACCCCCAAAGCATTGAGGGAAGTTCGTCGACCCATGCACTAGCCGCATGCTTAAGATCGCGCATCAAACGGGGTTTCAACCCTTTGAGAATCAAACCGTTGGCTCGTTCTGCTTGTCCATTCGACTGTGGGTGAGAAACTGAAGCATAGTCGACTCGCATGCCTTGAGATGTGCAGAAAGCTCTGAACTCTTCGGAGTCGAAGTTTGACCCGTTGTTAGTGATGATGCTGTGCGGAACCCCATATCTGAATATCAATTCTCTGATGAAGCTGACAGCAGTACCGGCATCGAGGTTCTTGATGGGTTTAGCTTCGATCCACTTAGTGAACTTGTCGACTGCTACCAGCACATGGGTAAAACCGCTTCTGTCTGTTCTCAAAGGACCGACCATATCCAAACCCCACACTGCAAAGGGCCAGACGAGTGGTATAGTCTTCAAAGCTGACGCGGGCTTGTGTGACATATTGGAGTAAAATTGGCATCCCTCGCACTTGTCGACTATCTCCTTCGCCATTTCATTCGCTCTTGGCCAATAAAATCCGGCTCGGTATGCTTTGGCCACGATGGTCCGAGAGGACGCATGATGGCCACAGGTCCCTGAGTGGATGTCATCAAGGATTATTCGACCTTCCTCCGGTGTTATGCATTTCTGACCAACTCCAGTCACGCTTTCTCTGTACAACTGTCCTCTTATCACGGTAAAGGCCTTAGATCGGCGGACGATCTGTCGAGCCTCTTCTTCGTCCTCCGGGAGTTCTTTCCTCAAGATATACGCGATGTACGGTACTGTCCAATCTGGAGTGATCACTAGAACTTCCATGATCAGGTCGACCACTGCTGGGACTTCAACCTCAGTCGGGTCCGTAATACTCTTAGGTTTCGTAGCTTCATCGGTAAAAGGGTCTTCTACGACTGACGGAGTGTGGATATGCTCCAAGAACACATCACTGGGGATGGCTTCTCTCGTAGATCCTATCTTCACCAGATCGTCAGCTGCTTGATTTTTCAGTCGGGGTATGTGGTGGAGCTCTAACCCTTCGAACTTCTTTTCGAGCTTCCTCACTGCATTGCAGTATCTAGTCATTGCTGGGCTTCTAACGTCCCACTCCTTCATCACCTGATTGACCACCAAATCTGAGTCGCCATAAACCATAAGGCGACGGACGCCGAGTGAAATGGCCATGTGCAACCCATACAAGAGTGCTTCATATTCTGCTTCATTGTTGGAGGAATCAAAGTGGATCTGGAGTACATATCTGAGCTTGTCTCCTCGGGGGGAAACCAAAACAACCCCAGCACCAGAACCATTTAACATCTTAGAGCCATCAAAGAACATGGTCCAATGCTCCGAGTGAACTTGAGTCGGCTGTTGTTGCTCAATCCACTCGGCAAGGAAATCTGCTATAGCCTGGGACTTAATGGCTTTCTTTGCCTCGAATTTGACATCAAGGGGAAGGAGTTCAATCGCCCATTTAGCCACTCGACCAGTTGCATCTCTGTTATGCAGAATCTCTGACAATGGTGCGTCGCTGACGACTGTAATGTCATGATCAGAGAAATAATGAGCAACCTTCTTCATGGTCATGTAGATCCCATATACGAGCTTCTGATAATGAGGGTATCTTTGCTTCGATGGGGTCAATACTTCAGAGAGATAATACACTGGGCGCTGAACTTTGAAGGCTTTCCCTTCTTCTTCCCGCTCGACCGTAAGTACTGTACTGACGACTTGTCCTGTGGCTGCAATATAAAGCAACAGAGGCTCTTTGCTGATTGGAGCAGCAAGCACCGGCTGGGTGGAGAGCAGAGTTTTTAACTCGGCAAACGCCGCATCAGCTTCTGGAGTCCACTCGAACTTGTCTGCCTTCTTCATCAGTCGGTAAAGGGGCAATGCCTTTTCACCGAGGCGAGAAATGAATCGACTTAAAGTGGCCAAGCATCCAGTAAGCTTCTAGACGTCGTGCACACACACAGGGCGCTTCATTCGGAGTATGGTGCCAACTTTTTCTGGGTTAGCATCGATTCCTCGTTCTGAAACGAGAAAACCGAGTAACTTTCCGCCAGGTACTCCGAATGTGCACTTCGATGGATTGAGCTTGATATCATACCTTCTGAGATTGGCAAATGTTTCGGCTAGGTCAGTCAATAGGTCGGAACCTTTTCGCGACTTGACCACGATATCATCCATGTACGCTTCCACATTCCGACTGATTTGAGTGAGTAAACACTTTTGAATCATTCTCATGAACGTGGCTCCGACATTCTTGAGGCCGAATGGCATGGTGATATAGCAGAAGCACCCGAATAGAGTGATGAAAGCTGTTTTGATTTCGTCGGGTCCATACAGACGGATCTGATGATACCCGGAATAAGCGTCTAAAAAAGACAATCTCTCGCACCCTGCGATCGAGTCGACAATTTGGTCGATGCGAGGGAGAGGAAAATGATCTTTCGGGCAGGCCCGATTGATGTGTTTGAAATCAATGCACATACGAAGTGAGTTGTCCTTCTTGGGAACCATGACGACATTGCCGAGCCACTCAGAGTGGTATATCTCTCGGATGAACTCTGCTGGAAGGAGTCGAGCCACCTCCTCGCCAATGGCTTTTTTCTTCTGAACGGCGGACCGTCGAAGATGTTCTTTAACGGGTTTCGCTTTTGAGTCGACTCTAAGGCGATGCTCAGCCAGCCCCCTGGGAACACCCGGCATGTCAGCTGGCTTCCATGCAAAGATGTCCCAGTTCTCATGGAGGAACTGGATGAGCGCTTCTTCCTATTTAGAGTCGAGTGTTGTGGAAATATGGGTCGGAGCTGCATTGGGGTCAGTCGGGTGGATATGAACTGGCTTCGTCTCCCCGGACGACTGAAATGCTGACTCTGTGGCGGGCTTCTTGGCCCGCAGCAAATCACTCGGATCTGCATTCTTCTTGTATTCCTCCAGCTCTACCACCGTCATCTGGTCATCCGCAATCTTTGAGCCTTTCTGGAGACACTCTTCTGCCTTCTTCCGGCTGCCAGTGATGGTGATCACGCCTTTGGGGCCAGGCATCTTTAACTTGAGGTACACATAACATGGTCGAGCCATGAAGCGTGCATAGGCTGGCCTTCCCAAAATAGCGTGGTAGGCGCTTCGGAAATCCACGACTTCAAATGTCAGCTTCTCTTTGCGGAAATGCTTCGAGTCGCCGAACACTACATCTAGAGATATTTGGCCGAGCGACTCAGCCTTCTTTCCTGGGATGACTCCATGAAAACTCATGTTGCTGGAACTGAGCCTGGACATCGGAATGCCCATTCCCTTGAGTGTCTCTGCATACAGTATATTCAATCCACTGCCGCCATCCATCAGTACCTTCGTCAATCGAGTGCCTTCGACGACTGGGTCGACCACCAGCGCTTGCCTCCCAGGGGTGGCAATGTGAGCAGGATGATCAGACTGGTCGAAAGTAATGGGAGTTTGCGACCATCTCAGATAGTTTGGTGTCGCCGAGGCGACCATATTGGCCTCACGGTTGATCACTTTCAGTCGACTTTTGCTCTCTACATCGGCAAAAATCATCAGAGTGGAGTTGACATGAGGGTACTCTCCATCACTGTCCTCCTTGTTCTCAGCCTTGTCCGACTCCTTCTCTTTGTCCTTCGGCTGTTTCCCTTGAAACTGCTGGATTAAGAGCCGGCACTGGCGAGTGGTATGCTTTGGGTAGATGAAGTTACACTCTTCGTCTTTCTTCGTGTGGATATGACACGGTAGATCCATCACGTCATTACCTTCCTTATCTTTTACCTTCTTGGGGTTCCAAGATCCTTTGGGCTTCCCTTTGAATTTGCCCTGGGTCACGGCCAGAGCCTCACTAGGAGCAGCTGGCTCGGCCTTCCGCTTTTGCTTCCGACTGGAGTTTCCTTTATCCGACTGACTCGGCTTGTACTTGCCACTCCGGAGTCGGTCCTCTTCTTCGCCATTGGCTTACTTGGTGGCTATTTCCATCATCCGACTCAGGGTCATATCTCCAGTTTGACCAAACTTCAGGCTCAACTCTCTGTTCTTGACACCATCCTTGAAGGCGCAGACCGCTTGATGGTCTGACACGTTCTCTACAGTATGATGCAAAGTGATCCATCTCTGGATGTAATCTCTCAGAGTTTCACTCGACTTTTGTACACAAACTTGCAGCTATGTCAATCCGGCCGGTCGCTTGCAAGTTCCCTCGAACGTCCTGACGAACACTCGGGAAAGATCTTCCCAAGTGTAAATGCTGCTAGGAGCTAACTGATTCAACCACGCCCTGGCTGAACCCTCTAGCATAAGTGGCAAATGCTTCATGGCCACCTCATCATTACCGCCACCAATCTGAACAGCCACCCGGTAGTCTTCAAGCCAAGTTTCAGGCTTAGACTCTCCGGTGAACTTACTCACTCCAGTCGCCAACCTGAAGTTGGGGGGTATCACTGCGGCTCTGATGGCTCTGCTAAAGCATTCTGGACCTGAAACATGGACTCGGCTGCTTGTGGGCACATCTCTGTCATGGCCACCTCTATGAGCTCTGTTCCGGTCGACCAAACCTTGCACGATGATGGATCTTGCGTCAAAGCCTGGCTCTCTGGGGTCGACTGGGCTCTCCGCCCAACACTGAGCTGGCGTCTGTCATCTTGCTGCCGATGGGTGTTAGACCCACCCCTCGGGGGAGGAGTGAGCACTCGACGCCTGTCATCACGATCAAATCGATCATCATAGTGGTCCTGTCGGCCTTCACGTCCCACGCGCCTCGGAGGCGACCTTGGACTGTGAGCCGACTTAACAGTATTCGCAGCGACGGATCGACTGTGAATCCTGTTGCGCGACTGTGACACGGCTGAATTCTGATCTCCTGCCGCCCGGAGCAAATCTCTGATCTGCATCAAGCCTCTCCCAGCCTCTGACTGAGAGGGCTGAATTGACTCCGCTATACTGGCTGCAGCTGCCAAATTCTGAATTGGGGTTCGATATACCTGAGTCGGTTGCGGAAAGAGCTGACGTCGGTTGGAGTTGGTCACTCGTTGACGCGCACGCTCGTCGAGTGCTCGCTGGAGGTTCTCCAGTCGAGTGCGTTCAGCCAGGTTGGCTAAACACGCCTCTTCTAGGGCACGAGCCTCAGGAGTTTCTCCTGCAATGGGAGTATGCAGGGCATCCATGTTCCGGCGGCGAAGTTCTTCCCTCTGCTGAGAAGTGAGCGGCTCGGGCTGATACTCTTCGTGGGCTTGAGCGGGGTCGCCTCCGTCGTCCATCCCGTCGTCGGGGGGGAAACCGGGAGGACTACGAGGCTCGTTGACCATCAGAACCTCCGCCGCTGGATCACTGCTATCGCACTCGGATGCAGTCTCTATGGAGCCAGTCGACAGGTCGAACAGGCCGTAGAGAGATTCGTCGGGCTCAATTGCCACGACTTGGGTGGTGGCCTATTGGCGAGCCACTGCGTGCCTCACCCATCGCTGGAGCCTCGATCGACCGGAGCGCTTGCGCTGGCGGGAGACAGGGAGGGAGGACGGCGCAGGAGTCGACCGGTATGGGGTCGACGGCTGCCGCAGCAAGACGCCGTGGACACACGCCCGAAAGTGCGTCGCCCCGCGGACGGGGAGCGCTTCGATGTCGAGTGGTGCCTCCTGGAGCCAAGCGGAGTCGTCAGCGATGAAAGCGAGCGCCCCGAGATGGATCTCGCGGCCCTCGACCAGAGCTCCGCCCGAAACCATGATGAAGGCGATCGGACAAATTGCAACTTCTCCAAAAAAAGTCGCTAAGACACCTGCCCCACGGTGGGCGCCAACTGTCGTGGTTCTGAGTCTGACAGTAGAATGGGGGGTAGGTATGGAGAGGCAAGATCCTAGCTATGGAGTAGTTGTACACACAAGTGTTTTTACGAGTTCAGGCCCTTCTCTGAGGAAGTAATAGCCCTACGTCTCGGAGCCCGGAGGCGGTCGATTGGTTTATGTGTATATGAGTTACAGGGGTGCCAACCCTTCTACCAGTGGAGGAGGGTGGCTTATATAGAGGACGCCAGGACCCCAGCCTACCCACGTAGCAGAGGGTTAAAGTACATTAAGGCCGGGCGTTACTGGTAACGCCCTACATAAAGTGTCATCATGATCATTAAGACTACTTAATTACAGACCGTTTGGATACAGAGTAGATCCTGAACTTCTGACGGTCGAGTGCGTCTTCATGGTCGAGTGTCTTCTAGCCGGTCGAGTGGAGTCTCTCTTGGTCGAGTGGAGCCTCTCTTGGTCGACTGGAAGATAGCTTCGTCTAAGGATGTCCTTGGGTATGGTATCCTAGATAGGTCCATGACCCTACCCTAGATACATAACATCATAAGTAGCTAGATGCAATCTCTTTCGATCTAATGAGGAAGAGGCTATGTTACCATGTGAAACGATATTGTGGAAGCGTTGAACCCTTTGCTCGGGCCGCACTTGTAAATAAAGAGGCAATGTCGTGGCTTACAAGACGAGATCGAGAGAGAACGATCGTTACAGGAAACGGTCGGTACAGGAGGATTAAGAGGGAGAGATAACAGAAGAAGAGATAGAGAAGGGTACAAGGTTTGAAAGATATCTATACCTATACAACTCTATCTTTAACTAACCAACTATTTCAACACCGGCCGGCTCGATCTCGATGTTGCATTAGAAAAATTGTGCTTGTCATGCTTACGAACACCATCACAACTTAACTTAGCTCCATCTGGTATTGTGAATGACGATGAATCCCCAGATGGATATTGATTGAATGGTTTGGATATAATAACAAAGAATAAAGAAAAGAAGCGGTAATTCACATGGTCCACTAAAGCATCTGTAAAATTGCCAAAGTCAGTTAGCAACCTCGAAGTAGCAAAAGAGAGAAGGGTGCGGTGGAGCAGGGTCGTGAAGATTGGGGGAAGGATGAAATTTAACAGCACACACCTTTTCACAGCTTGGAGCAGGGGAATTCAGATTCAGATTCTTCTGATTGGTGGCACTTCTCATTGAAAGCTTCGTATGTTGACATGTAAAACTAGAGAGATTATTGAACTCCTAGAACATTTGATAACTGCAATATTCCACGCATTTGAAGGTATGGGTTCCCCAGAGTTTTTCATTGTGACACTGACTGGAGTATGTTAGAGATAATCCTTAAGGGTTAACATAATAGGATATGGATCTCTGACTGAAACACCTGAAGCACATCGGAAGATTACATACTAAATGTGATTTTGTATGACCAAGATGGGATAGTCCCTGATTTTGCTGCCGCGAGTCTCCAGTGATGTGGAATCCTTCGGAGGAGAAGAGCAACAACAGGGTAGACGGCAGCAGGGACGCAGGAGGGCCTCCGACACTACCATGTGGTAGCCAGTGGTAGTAGAGGGTCTTCTAGCCATCAACTCTCTTTTTTTAGCATCGGTAATTAGCCCTCTAGCAAGGTTTAACTCGTATATGTGTGCACACACACAAAGCGGTACGCGGCCTCTTCTTTATATACGACGGGCCGATGGGCGAAGGACCGAAACCATATGTTGGTTCTAGGTGCCCCCGATCAATGCACCATCATGGAAAAAGACTCTCCCTTCTCTCTAGGTCAATAACAACCTAACCTGAGATCAATTCCAACAATCTCCCCCTTGATTGTAAGGTTAACAATCAACATAAGCCCACTCCTAATAAAAAATAATATACCAAAGTAAAGTGTTACAATGGACAATGAAGTGTCATTGAACCTCAGTAATAGTATAGGATTCTATCTCGAAATGGATGACAGTTTACTTTATGGGAGTTAGTTTATTTGACGGTCCTATTTTCCAGCATCAAAAGGCTTTCAAAACTCATGCTTGCAACATAATCATAAAATAATGGATGGTAAGCCTTCGATAAACAGATCCATAAAAGGCTTTCTGGTGGCCATCGGACGCATGGCGCTCCACACCATTGCCCCATGGGCAAGAGACAGACAACACACTACCTCGATGTCACATATTCTCCTAGTTTTGCGAGTGCATTGGAAGCTAACTTCCATATGAAAATACACATTTTTGGGGCACCGTGCACTGACATGTGGACTTCCAATCTGGGTGAGTGTTAGCCAGTTTATTGCTCGACACGCCGCTACCCTATGCTCCTCCAAGGGAAATCAATAAGCGCTGCAAACTGTAAACCATGCTTCTCCGAGTGCTCACGCTTCCATGTGCTCTAAGGCTTGAGCTTTGCAATCTCCTCAACATCCAGCTCCTAAAAATATTGTCGTAGCCTAGCCGGATTCTTTTTACCTCCTTGTTAGATGAAATGGACAACCCAGTGGACGTGGCACTGGCCTCGTGAGGGGGGGGGGGTGTCTCTTGGGATCGAGTGGCCACGCCAAACCCGAATGTTCACCCCATTTCCCACTTGCCAGACAGTCTCTTATTTATTGAGCAATTCAAGGACATACTCTATGGCATGCCACGTCGACGAGAGTTTTCCAATGAAAACCGTGTGCAACAGTGTTACCATTGGTTCGCGCAAAAAACAAATATAAAAAAGGGTAGCATTCAGAATCTGCACACACGGAGAATCAGGGTATTGGTTTCGACACGTTAGTCATAGCGGTCAAATGGTCCCCGTGGAAGCAAAGAAATGCGAGAGTCTCCATCTGGTCCCGTGAAGCAAAGAAATACGAGAGTCTTCACCTGGTTCCCGTGGAAGCAAAGAAATGTGAGAGTCTTCAATAGGGTGGAGCAGCAAAAGAGACCCAGGGAGCTCGTCATGGTTATATTAGGCGAGGTCACAGATTGGAGGCAAGCGGCGGAAGGTGTTGGTGGGTTGCAATGTTTTGTGAGAGGATTGCTTAGTGCACTGCCGTAGGTTGTTGGGAAACAACAGTTTTGGATCCTGTGAGTTAGACTATCGGGTCTAGGTGCGCAGGTATAGAGTTATGCTCATATCTTCCCCATGACTAGTTGATGGTGTTTAAGCATTGTATATGCACATAAAAAGACGAACCTAAACCATACCCATCCGGGTGGTTGTCCACAGATACCCCTATATCAATCCTCAATTCAGAGACAAGGAACCCATCACCCCTAGAACACGCCGACCCAGTAGATCACGTCGACAACAAATAATCAAACGGTTTGGAAATGCCTTGAGCTTATTGAGCCGCATATAGGCAAGCATTCAGTTTGTATAGCTAGAACACATCTTTATTGTTGATGTGCCAAATGAAATACACTAATTACTTCTTAGGAATATAGTTTTCACAAAATAAGACGGAAATGCAATATAATATTCATCCTGGAATCCAGACAATACACTCTTTGAAACGCTTGAAACTTCGAACAAATACAATCAGAATATTGTCATCATGGATGAAAAGCGCTACAACGACATATGAAAGCTGACTACCTAGTCTTGATCTAAAAATTCCCTCAAAGGCTTTTCCAATTGTTTCATGACAGCCCCCCATCCCGCGTGTGTCGGGTGCATGTCATCCCAATAGAAAAATTTATTGGACTTGCCGCACACGGTGTAAAGAAGCTCTATGGACAACTCGCCTTGCTGTCCACAGTAACCCTTCGAATCTAAACTCTCGCAACACGGCGATAGTTTGCGCTTGAATTCCTTCGATAGCTCTGAGCCTTTACCTACATTAATGTACATCAAATTAAATTAGATTAGAAAATTTTAAAATAAAGACACTTTTGAATGCATGCAGATACATACCTGGCACATGATCCACAATATTAATGAATGTGGTGTACAGATCGATGATGTGGACATTCTTCTTTGCTGTCATAACTTGTTTCAGGTTATTGTTATGGATGGAAGCACCCAAGTTCTCAAAAATATTGCACGTGCAACCGACAGGATGCAAGTTGTTGACAAGAACCTTTGTCACCCCGAGCTTCAACAATTGCTCCACATTAGCAGCCATCTCTTTTGTCACTTTCCCAATATAAGCATTAATCTGCACCGCATACATGAAAATTAAGTTAGTAAGATGCACAAACAAATTAATTGTTCAAACTAGTGTATGCATACTATGTTGATATAGTACTCACATCGTCGGGGCTACTTAGGCCAATGACGCCGGTGCTTGCATAATCATTGCCGGAGAAGGCCACGAGCGCTACAGAGTGAGTCAATTGTTTCTCCGTGATGGTCCTGTCTTTGACCATCTTCCTGAAAGTATTGACTTGCTTGGTAAAGGTGGGAACCTCATGTGATGTACTATCCAACACCGCTGCGCCACCCGTAGCAAAAGTCATGCCGGACGGGTCGCAGGTTTTCTCCGCTGTACGGGCATGTGCTGGAGGGGCTTCCTCCAACCCCAACATTGTTGCTGCAAGTTATCAATAGAACAATGAGTAGGGTTAATTATGATGCACCAGGGATTTACAATATAACAGAGTACTTGTCTTAGGGCAATAAATAAGTATAACAATAGTACTTACCGATGAAATCAGGCTGGATCTTGTAGTTTGAGAAGCGGCCGGACGGGGTATTCAGCCGCGGAAACCCATCGGCATCGACGTAGTTGGAGCCGTAGGGGCAAGCCCATTGCCGCGACATCTCAGTGACGGGTTCGGTCGGAGGGAGGTTCCCGTTGGCAGCGAAGTCATCCCCGAAGACAAAAAGGTGGCGCTCGACAGCTTCTTCTCATGACCGCCGGTAGGCGCAGGCCGGGCCTCCACGCCATTGGGATTCAGGACGAGGAGGGGGAGGGCGAGGCCGAGGACTGCCGGGAGAAGCTTCATCGATTCCGGTGGTGTGGAGGCGGATGGTTCTACTACTGCCGGCCCGAGGATCATGATCGCCAACTAAAAATCAGGAGCGCAAAGCACTTGTCTGAGCTGCTCGTACATCATGGCCTGGCCCCAGGGGCGGCGCTAGGGGTATTCTTGGGTCTTCATGTGAATACACATGATTTTTTACAAAACAGTGTTGATTTTTATAAAACAGTGATAATTTTCGAAAAACAACAATGATTTTGGCAAAATGAATACACATGAATACCCGGTTGCAAACTCCTGGAGCCGCCACTGCCTAGCCCTCTCTTCAATTTATGGAATCATCGACGAGCAAAACAAGTCCAAATCGGACTTGCGGTCTCGACCAGAGTCGGATCCACAGCACAGCCGGACACGGATTGACCAGCAAAGCAAGTCGAAATTGGGCTTGTCATGGACGGGGCGTCGTCGTTCACTGGCCAGCTGCACATCTCTGCATGCCCTCTTCCCCTCCTCCGGCCATCAGACCTCCTCCACGCCGTTGCGCACCGCCGTCAGCTCGTCGGCCGCGCCGCGCTTCCCACGGACGGGGTTCTCTCCGGTTTTGCTGTTAACCTCCACCCCAGTTGGAGCTGTCGGCACGTTAAGTTCTGCTGTCTTTGAGCTCAACGTTGGCCTCGATCTTGGGTGTTGCCTTCTCAGTAACAGCTGCAAAGGGGCTCTTCAAAACAGCAGTTTATACCAGTCATACTTGAAGAAGAAAATGCTCATGCGTATTTCTCATGAGGACTTGTTGGGTCCTATTGGTAAATAAGCATAATTTTCCTCAGACAAAGTAGAACCAAGTTTTTTTTAAACGAAGGCTGGCGAAGAGCCCGGCTTTGAATTAACGAAGCCAACAACCGGCCGAGGTTACAACCTAACTTACACGCGACACAAACTGGTACAATGGGGACGAAACTGGAAAGCAAATCCTATCTACCCGAGAACAAGCTGCCAAAACAACTTGCAAGAGGCAGCACACTCCATACTAGGATCATAGAAACGGGCCTGAACAAACAGAGCAGACAACACCGACCTCGAGGAAGGACCTTGCTCGAGAAGCACTTCGGGAAGGAGGAAACAAACGTCTTCCTTCTCTGGCACCAAAGGGGGTCCCTACCCCCTCGCCATGGCTCGTGGCACCGTACCGTCGGGATCCAGAGAAAGCTCACCTGAGAGCTGGAATAATGTCGACCTCGCTTCGCTAGGTGACCACCGAGCTATCCCTCAATTTGGGAAGTGCCTGCCGGTTGCACCGCCACAGGAATACGCCCAACTAGTTGTAGAAGATTGCTTCAAGTCGTCGAACGCCGAAAGGGAGGCAGCACACCCCCACCCCTCACCTGCAGACCCTCCCATCCGAACCCAATGTCCCTGGCGCCGCCTCCAGGAAGGTTATGGTGCACGGGGCGCCGCCGACGCCCGATCCGCATCGGATCTTGGTCTTTCACCCGGACATGGGTCGGAGAGGAGAGATGGTGTCCTCAGCAGCGCCCCCAAGGAGGAAAGCGGCGCCAAAAGGCGGTGTCGCCGCTGCCGGCCAGCCAAGGAGAATAATGTTTCCCTCGGACCCCGATCTGCTCCACCAGAACACATCGGAGGTGGATCCGGGAAGATCCACAGCCAGACCGGGGACTGGGAGGGGGGGCAATACCTTCAGATCTATCATGGGAAGCTCCGCACCGCGCTCGACCACCACCTGCAGCTTGCCGCCTCACGGCCGAGCCCTTAGGCCAGCCGTCCACCTGCAGCTCACCGTCCTCACGGCCGAGCCCTCAGGCCAGCCGTCCACCTGCGCACGCCACCAGTCGCACGACGGCGCCGCCACGCCAGCAGGGGCAGCCGCCCTGGACCCGAGGGCCTCCGCGAAGAAGGAGCGCCGAAGACCCCGCCACCACTTTCCCCGGCGCCCGCGCGGGCTTCTCCGGCGGTCGTCTCCGGTGGCGGCGAGGGGGGAGCAGGGGGTGAGGGGGGGTGGCGGCGGGGGCTAACCCTAGTCGCCCCCGAGTCGCCCTAGGGGCGACGCTAGGGACGGGGGAGGGGGAGGGGTGTCACGAGCAGGAAGTAGAACCAAGTGACTACCAAAGTTAAAATTGGTACTACATTTGAATTTAGATCACAAGAACATATTGGCGGTGTATTGCCTTGAAATGGTGTACAGTCAACACACTAAATTCCTCTTGCATTTCCTCATCATCCATATATATGTTCGGGAAATGCTAGAATAAGTTGATGTATGAACTGAACTTCCACGGCAACTTTCTGTACTAATCATCTATTTTCCTCCAAACTAAGACATGAAGAAAAGAAATCTTACCGTTCAGGAATTGAGCCTTGCTTCAAAAAACAGGTGCAGAGAGGTAGGATTCGAACTCCCCACCTAGTTTACTTCCACCAGCTTTAGCGAACTAGGACAGCTGACTTGTGCCTGGTTATTGCATCTTCTCAGACTTTCTTCTTCCTTTTTTATTTTGTTTTGATTCCAAAAATGGAATCATGGCTCGTCGGCGATAACCGCACAAACACCTCACCGCGCCATCGGGTTTAAAGGACCTTGTTGCAACTTAAACCATGTCTCGTGGTGCGCGGGAATAATCATTCCATGGCAGCGTTTCAGGCCAAATGTCGCTGCCATGGCAGCCCTTTTACTTCGATCTATCTATTACTCCCTCCGTCTCATAATGTAAGACGTTTTTTGACATATGAGACGGAGGGAGTAGCTATATATTTATTTTGCAAATTTTGTTAGCTCTCACCGGGAGGATGCACCGGAATTCAGCCGGATGGAGCCACCACCGCCCCCTGGTGCGACATACCATGTGCCGCCGGTCTGTCTGCCCAGTCCTCCCATGGCTCCCACTCCTTCCTCCGCCGCACCAATTCATGTCGCCGCCGCCGCCACCCTCAAGAGGAAGAGGCAAGCGAGCCATCTCGTTCATCCCAGGACACCTGGCGCGGCAGCACCAAGCGTCGGGCCCGCTTCAGTTCCACGTGCCCCGCCCAAGAGAAAGAAGACCACCTGGACCGGCCCCGCCGGCGCGCGGGCGAAGCCTTCGAGGAAGAAAGCGATCACGTCGAGGGGTCGGGCTCCTCCTCCACATCCAGCTGTCCACGAAATCCACATTGACGGCCAAGGCGCCGGCCACGCCCACACCGTGTTTGATGAAACGGAATGAAGGTAAAAAAAATTGCCCCTTGCTTGCTTTACATTGGCCATCTTCATTTTCGGCCTTTGGGAACACACGATTTTTGTAGCCAAACTGTGCCCTACACATATACGGAGATGTTGGACGATAGCACGATGAATTTGAGTGCCCCTGTTGGCGATTTCGATGCATCATACGTTGAGGTCGACACGGAGGTGCACGATGAGAATGAAGAAGATGATGATGTGCAAGAGATCCCGGAGCCCAACTATGATACTCGGTTCGGGAGGACCGGCAACTATAGGAGACGGAGGATGTGTGCTTAGTTAAAGCATGGGAAAGAATCTCTCTTGATTCCATCACCGGCAAGGATCAAACTTATGGAAACTATTCACAAAGCATCGAAGACAAATTTCCTCAGATGATGCCATTCCCATCCGGCCGGAGCTTGAAGGGCCTTCAAGGTCGTTGGGACACCATCAACAAAGCTTGCTCCCGTTGGTCTGGTTGCTTGGAGCAAGTGCGGAATGCACCACCAAGTGGCTCCACTATTGATGATTATGTGAGCATTTCTTCATCTTTAAGTCCCTAGCCGTGTGCATAGGAAGATTATGAGCTCACAATTCTCTCACTGTTTATGTGTAGGATCACATCGCCAACGAGTGCTACAAGCAACTCCCGGCTTCCAACGGCCGGTCATTCAATCTTCAACATTGTTGGAAGTGGCTCTGGGATAATGAGAAGTGGAGGGTAAGGGACAAGGAATCCCCTCCAAAGAGAGGCATGAAAGTGGGCATTGAGGATGATGATGATAGTGATGATGCACCAAGAGGAGGAAGAAACAAGAAGGAGAAATTAAGAGTCAAGAGGACTTCCGAGGCAATCACTTTGAGGGATCAAATTGGTGAGATGGCGAAGATGGTGGAGGCTATTCTAGCCAAGCATTGGGATGCAAAAGTTGCCATGGCTGAGAAGAAACAGAATCACAAGGAGGAAAAATGGCAAAAGAGGTGTGAGCGCAAGCTTTTCATAGAGGAGTAAAAGAGGAAGGACGAGAGGGCCGTCGAGGAGGGCCGATTTATGATGGTGAATCCGGAGGGCATAGATGTAATGACAAGAGACTTTTGGGAGATGAAAAGAACGGAGATCATGCGCCGGAGGAAGATGGAGCTCCAAAATCTTATGGTCGGTGGTGGTGTTGGGTTTGGAGGGGGCTTTTCTTTCGGCAATGGTGGTTGTGGCTTCGGCATGGGTGGAGGAGGTGGTGGTGGCGGCGATGGTGGCTTGGGCATGGGAGGTGGTGCTTTGGCAAGCCAAGTGAATGGTGGTGATGGAGGCCGAGCTCAATCCCCGGTCCAAGTGAATGATGGTGATGGTGATCCGAGCTCTCCGGTTCAAGTTCATGAAGATGGTGGTGCGATCTCTCCGGTCAATGTGGACGATGGTGATGGAAGCGTTGGGGATGGTATTGGTGGCGACGTTCTTCGCAGCATTGGGAATGTTGCTTGATTGATCTATGTCGTTTGAGCATCTTTTGCCTTGTTCTATCGCGCATTCATGAAAATAAACTTGATACCTCGCTTGTTGCGCATGATTTTGGATGTGATGAACTACTATGATGATCAACTAGTGATGTATATATATGATGATGAACTTGTCTTGATGAACCCGATAAATATTTGCTGTGAAACATTTGCTGGACGGGTTTATGAGAACTATTCCACTGGAGGGTTCCGCCGTCCCGTAAATATTTTTTGCAGGAGCCCTCAAACGACATTTTCAGTCCGGCTGTTTGCTGGGTCTGTCAGAGATGCTCTTACCTCTACAGCACATATGTTCTCCTAGGTTGCGAGTGCATTGGAAGCTAACTTCCATCCGAAAATGCGCATTTTGGGGGGCGCCATGCACTGACTGACATACGAACTTCCAATCTGGCCGAGTGTCAGCCGGTCTATTGCTCAACGTGCCACTACCAAGGAAGCAGAGCTTGGGTTAAACCCCAATCCGCCATGATCTTTGGGCCTTGTCATGAACAGAAACAGGAGCTGGTTCCGACGCAGTACCTACTTCTCAATGAACAATGAACCGCAGAGGAGCTACTATTACTAGAGAACCTTGTCTCATCCGCAATTTGTGGCACCTAAGAAGGAAATCATTTTGTTGCATGGCTTCTAATTAAACAAGAATTAAAATCAGATCGATTCTACATAGGCAAAGGGATCGTCGACGCAAAAATGACATTTTTTGGCTTCACAGCAAGCAATCGTGCTGCATAGATGGTCGCAGCACATCGACCCCATCATCGCTGCCTGCATTGTCTGCTCCACGCAACAGTCGAGGCTGGCACCCGACGAGGGGCAAAGGCATCGCAGAAACAGAAGAAGGCAGGGGCGAAAGGGCATGTCAATGTCCTTTTTCCCTCGGAAACAATGAGAAATCCAGCACTGGTGTGCCCGGTTTATTTTTCTCTTGAAAAAAAAGTACCCCTGATTTTTTTTAAGAGCATTACCAGGAAACCAGAGGCTGCAAACAATGGCATTGTCTGGCAAATTATATTCATCCTGTCAATCATTGGGCTGGCTGCTTATGGTAAGTTATACTTACCCATGTTTCATCCATTATACAACCGAGCATCGGCCTGCTTTTATTCCAGTTATATAGGTTCCTTCATTCATTCTTGACTCTAACAATGACGACTAGAAAGACGCCACCGGCGCTCCAACCCTGTCACGGGGAATGAGGCGCAGCTCAGAGCCATGCTTCAAGAACACATTGCCTGCAAAATTAACAATAGTTTTACATCAGCGGACATGGAAGAAGGAGAAGGGGCAGATTGACATAGGGAAGTGGTGTCATATTGACTAGACTAAGATAAAACTATACTAAATATATGGCATACCATACGCAAGCCCTAGAATGCCGCTCAGAGTTAATCAAGATATAAGAGAAGGGCAATGAGTGCCCTGAAGATATTTATCTTATGTTCAGAGAGAACTGTGTTTTGAGGAAGAGAGAGCTGCAAAGCTATTAGGTTTATCAAGTACTCCTTTCTACAATCAAACTGGCCACCTTATCTAAGTTCTAGTAGCCAAATTTAGTGCCAGCAGACCAACACAAACCGAATGGTTCATAATATGAACATGCAAAAAAGCAGTGGCCCCAAACAGTTCAACCAGTCTTGCTTAACTCAGACGACTAACTTAGCCCCCAAGAAACTCGAATATTTCTATGCAACATAATTAGTGTGGCGAAAATATATTGTTGCTCTTCTTGTAGCTAACAAAACATTGTTGCATGTCAAGGACTTCCTGTAGCTAACAGAACATTGTTGCATGTCAAGGACTAATTGTAGCTAACAGAACATTGTTGCATGTCAAGAAATCAGTGGCCTCAAACAGCTGCTCAATCAATCTTGCATAACTAAGACAACTAACTTGCCCAGTAACTCAAACATTTTTATGGAACAAAATAGTGTGTCGAAAATATATTGGTGAACTTCTTGTAGCTAACAGAACATTGTTGCATGTCAAGGACTTCTTGTAGCTAACAGAACATTGTTGTGTGTCAACAACTGAAAAAGAACACAGATATGAACAAAATGTAAACGTGGGTATCTGCAAATAGTACCTGCACTTTGCTGTGGGTTGATGCCTACTCCATCTGCAAAGGGAGGAAAAGCAATGTTGTTTCAAGTAAGAACGTTTGTCTATGTCAAACAAACAGGCAAAACAATGCTGAACCAACAATTCTCTGCTATAACCATCTGAATCTGGTCACAAGATTGACAGTTCATAATCAAATGAACAATTGCATCAAAAAGTTAAAGGCTCGTGTCACTAGGTTAGTGCTCACCACCAATAGGCAACAAAACTAATACTACCTCTGTTCATTTTTATAAGACGTTTTAGACATTCAGACACTGTTTAAAACAATACAAAGCAAGCTGTCTGAAACGTCTTATAAAAACAAACGGAGGGAGTAGTTCAAAACTATACTGCAGGTTTCCAGCAAAGTACAAACAAACTAGGAAATAATACATCCATGCATTGCATGCCGAACTAGAATGCCAGCTTTGCTGGGTTCCCAACAAACGAGATTATCAAAAAATAAATTAGCAAAGACAGTTAAAAAACCAAGGACTGCTGTTCCACATTCGTAATCACCAGTTGACCACATCATCATCATGATACAACATGTGGTATGTGATAGGCATCTCATCATCATTCATCAAGCACTGGAAGTCTGATAATATGCAGCGGCCATGTCTAAGATGGACAGCGCTCAACCGGTACAAATCAATAAATCACCCACCTACCAACCCGTAAGGTTAAGGTCATGAAATGCCAAGTATGACCGGAAAGCCTCAGACATGTCCTGGAAGAACTGGCGGGGGGCCACGGACAAACAGTTCCTCGGTAAAACTGCAGCCCGGTAGACTCTCGCGGCGGACCTAATCTAAATCGCGTCAGAGCAACCAGGAGCACCACGGTCCCGACGGAATCCGATGGGAGGACGCGCGGAGGTTGGGGGCGGGGGCGGGGGGGCGTTACCGTTGGTGATGATGGCGCTGGTCTGGGGCGGGACCTTGAACTCCTCGGCGGCGAACTTGAGCACCGCGGTGAAGGGCGCCGCCTCCGGCACGCTGAACCTGCGAACCCACCGCACGACACACACGGATCAGGACGAGATCTGGTCCGAGGAGGGGAGGAGAGAGAGGGGGAGATCTGTACTCACACTTTGAAGGGGAGCTTGGGGTCGGAGGTGAGGATCACCTTGAACGACACCTTCCCCCCGCCGCCGCCGCCGCCGCCGCCCGCCGCCGCCATGGGTGCCGCCGCCGCCTCCGCCTTGGTTCGCCTTGCCGATGCGATGCGATGCGATGCGCCTCACGAGTCCTGCTGGCCCTTCTTTTTGTGTAGGAAAACTCCTTTTGGCGTTACTACTTTTTCACTTCTTTCCCCTTTTTATTCCGTTGGAGAAAATATTTATGCAGATCCGACGAATATCTCCAAAGTAAATGCACATTGTGAAAAATTATGGAATCCAATAACTCCCAAACGTTCGGATTTTAAGCATTTCGTCCCGAACGTTTTTATATGACAACTTTAGTTTGTAGGATTTTAAGCCAACTTCGTCCTTCTTCGGGTTTTTTTTTATCAGAAAATTGCCATGTTTCCCTAATCTCACGCAAACTAAACTTGCCATCTAAACCCGTTCGAGTTGCCATGCTTAACTCCCGAACGTTCGGGAGTTATCATTACCGAAAATTATATATCTGTACCATGAAGACATATTTTTGCAGTTCCCGTCTCTCACTCACACATCCCCTACTACTAAATGAGATCCACCTTCACGAGCTCACCGAGGATGAAATCCTATGGAAACATACGATTGGTGGGCGATACTGGGCGGCATCCGCATACAAAGCGCAATTCCTAGGGATGGTTGCGCCTTCAAGATGGAATTTGGATGGCGGATAGATTGTCAAAGCGAGGGTGGGCAAATTGTGGTCTTTGCCCTCTTCGCAAGAGGGTGCAAGAATGCGGATCTCATCTCCTCTACAAATGCCGCTACACCCGGCGGCTATGGTCTTTGGTCATTGAGAAATTCCTCATACTCGGGCTTGGCACATCCGTTGGGCCCTTGCTCGACTCGGTGGAAGAGTGGTCGGCAAGCACTCGGCACGCCAAAACAACAAGCCAAGGCCTCCCTCATCATGCCTGTCTCATAGACAATATGAAACGAGCGAAACAAACGCAAGACTTCTCAAACATAAGAGCGCTCCACCACTGATCTTGCTTTCATCCATCTCTATCGAGGCCAACGTTTGAGTCATCGTCGGTGCAAAGAAGCTAGGGTCCTTTATTTCGCGAGAGTAATCCGCATGTCGTGTCTCTGGGTCTCTTGTAACAAACTCTATCATCTCTTATTAATGGAGGAGGCAAAGCTTTTTGCCTCCGTTCCAAAAACAAAAAAAAAAAATCCCCTTCTCCGGCAACAGACACCAGACCAGCGGAGCCTGAACAAGCTTCAGTTAAGGCTATGCAAACTGCAGGTTCAGCAACGGTGAACAAAGAAAGCAAAATATCTCTGATGATCAACAGATTGATGATGCGTTCACAGATAACACCACAGCCTTTGCAGGACAGCATTTTACACACAACTATGATCGATAAACCGACCACCGGCTTCAGTTCACGACTACCGCTTGCTTGACAGGCCTTGCAGCTGCAGAGTTACAACCTCAAAATTTCTGCAGCTACAAGGAGCAGCAAACAAGATCAAGACTCGAAATACAACTCCATGCCCGCCCCGACGACAACCGGAACCAAGAGAAAAACAACAACGAATAAATAGCACCTGAGGCGGTGCCAATGCCGATGCTAGTAGTACATGGGAGTGTTGTTCCAGAACGATCCGGGCAAAACGACTGCGTAACCAACCGGATTCCAAGCTCTCGCGCCGAGTTCCAAGCACCCAGGTCTCTTCTTCAGAGCTGCGAGGGGATCTCGCCTTCCTCCAAGTCCAGGTCGTCCCAGAGCTTCAACGGGGACCTCATTTCGCCGTACCCGTCCACGTCCGTCATCTCGAGATCAAAGTTGAGGAAGTCGTCGGGGTTCAAGTCCCCGAACAGCTCCTCGTAGGCGTCTCCCATCTCCTGCTCCAACTCCACGCTGGGAAGCTCCGAGAGCAGCAGCCCCTGGGCGTCATCCGTGTCCAGCGGGTAGACTTTCGTGAGAGATCTCTTTTTCAGAGCTTCAGGAGTTGCATTCTTCAGTGGCAGCGTGCTCTGTAGGTTGTGTTCTTCTTCCTGAGTACAGCTCGAGACCTCAGATGCTAGAGTACTGATGGGAGACAGCACTGAAGAATCCGTCTTGCAATCCATATCTTTCGGTGGACCAATGTTGCCAGGATCTGAAGCTGCATGGTTCTTGGGGTCTATGACCTGCCCCTCTAAGGTCCCGCCTTCAACTCCTTCGTCCAAGTCCACTGGGTAGACTTCCATGCAGGATTTAGTAGTCTTGGGAGCCCCAGGAGTTGTATTCGATGCCATCTTGCTATGTTGATTAACTTCTCCCTGTTTACCGCCTAAACCAAGACCATGGACATACGACGGCATGCTATCCATCTTAGGTTCACTCATAACCTTCACTTGAGAAAGATTTGCGGTATGTGACGGTCCACAATCCTTGAGATCAATAACCTGCGTCTCTGGAGACAACTCGCCTTCCTCTATTTCTTCCTCCTTAAACTCGGTGCCTTCTATAGGAGGGCTATCATTCGAGCTGCCAGGGGGCTGCTCATTTCTGCTAATCCTGTTTGCGGGCTTCTCGACTTGAAACTCGTAACTATCTGATGGAAGGAAGACATTGATAGTTGGGTACTCGACAATAAGAGTGCCCCTCAGTTGGGGGCGCAAGGGCTCTTCTATATTGAGTTGACGGCGTGGCGACTTTGAATTCTATAGCAATGTTAAACACAAGAAGTCAGTTTAATACAAATTTAGAGCAAAGATCAATAACCGCAGAAGACACATGGTAACTTGACTGCAGTACCTTGGCAGACTTCTGAATGAACAGTTTCAAATCACGCAGTTCAGTATTGCGATATGGCGTAAGCTGGTCCTTCCACGGGGAAGGAGTCAGATGCTTTTCCAATAAAGAGAGCAAGCTTGCATTCTCGTCTGTCCTGGAAAAGAAGGCATAATGAGGATTGAAGGAAACGGATATTCTGTATTTATGTGTGGCTCAAACTAACTAGCGCAACATATATATGAATGTTTAGCTCTGCTTGACTGCTTCCAAATGTTTGGTAGTACTAAAGAAATTGCAGAGATAATATGTGACATGGGAAGTTTGAAAATGATAAGACAATCTCCATAACATACAGAGCAACTATTTCAGAAATTTACTCTTGTACTAAATCAGCGACCATTAATATGGATCGGAGGGAGTAGCTTTTACATATATATCTTGAAATGGTGCTAAACTAACAAGGATTGCAAACAGGAAAAATAGGAGGACACATTTGATGCTGATAGATTAGAAAACTTACTGGTCGTCAGTTAGGACAATATCTGTTGAATTGAACTTCCACTCGACTGTCCAGTATATGCAGTCACTTCTGAAAAGAGATATTTACACATAAGGACGGGGAGTGATACGATACCACTGGTAAGGTTCATTCAAATGTATTTAGACATGGGATGCTTGCACAAATTATTAACAAAATAAAACATTTATATTGGTTCTCAACGTGTTGTAGCCAACATGCTGACAGTGCTTCTGTTATTGCCTAAATAGCAAGGAGAGGACAAACTTGCAAGGAGAACTTATCAGAATCATGCAAAGGCCAAACTGAATCGTAATCACATTAAGTATGACACGAACCACAACAATCAAGGACTCTAGAGCAAACTTGCCGAACTTCCGAGTAGCAAAAGTTGTTGAGCAACTGGAGTAGCAAAAGTTGCATGGAAAACTTATCAGAATCACAGACTACATTAAGTACGCAGGACCATACATACACCGGTGCAACTGGAGCAGCTGCACAGGCCCCCCAACTTTCTTTTATGTTTTTTAGGCAGTTCTTTTAAGTATTATATCAGTTCTGATTAAGGGATTAAAGATTAATCAGTTTGCTGAACTATAAATAAAGAGAAAAAGACACAGGCCAACCATGGAACCAAACAACAACCCAGGCCCATGGCCCAACTATTGTCTCTCTCTCATCTCTTTCTATCACATTCATGCGCAGGAGAACTCTAGAGTCAGTTTACATAGCGCATCAAATTCCACATGGCCTCTCTCTTCCTTGACTCGCCCCAGCTCAGTGGCAAATCAAATCTCTCCAAATTAAATAACTGGAGTATGCTTGCTCTAGTCTCCTCTGATGGCTTCTCAATTTCCTGAGAAGAGAGGTGTCGATGGCAGTGGGCTGCAGGTTAGTTCAACTGCAACATAGTATAAATTAGTGGTTTTCCTACTGATTTTACATTCAATCCTCCCTTCAGAAAATCTGAACAATCGGGGTCATGTTTCGCTGCTTGGTCTGTGCTCGCGGCACAGAGCAAGCAGAGACCCAAGCGTCGCCGCCCCATGGTCTGCATCAGCCTGAGTCAACAGCCGGACTGCCGAAGGTTGTTTCATCTCTTGTCTTGCCCCTCTGTTCTTTAGTTTCTCTTTTAAGGAAGTCTTTGTTCTTTAGTTAATTGGTTGTTCTTTCCTGAAGTTGTGCATCCTTCTAGCTTCTGCATCCTACTTTTCTAAGATGTCTTCTAGTTCTAGACATAGGAGATTTCTGTTTAATCCTTTGAGAAATCTATACTGCTACTACAAATGGTCAATGAAAAATATTTTAATTGACTTCCTTATATATCACCCGGACCCAAATTTTTGAGCCGCAATGATGTCAACAAGTAGATGATTACTGAATACATAGGCAAAGCAACAACTCAAACAAGATAGAGAGCATTTCACTTCTCCACAGCATCCATTTGCTTTCAGTAGCTTCAGCTTCAGTCAACAGTTATTGACACAAAATTAACTTTACTTGAGTAACATATCATCATCATCATCATCATATCGCGATAGACAGGATCGATTCGATCGATCGAAAGAGCGGCACAAAGATATACCTCCTGTCGTGCCGGGAGCGGTTCCGTTCCCTCCTGGTCATGCCCCTGGGGAGGAAGGCGAGCCGGACGCCGCGGCGCTCCGCGGCCTTGCGGAGGAAGGAGAGCCACGACGGCAGCTGGGCGCCGTGGCGTCCCTCGAAGCTGCAGCCGTAGTTGCGGCCGAAGTCGCCGAGCAGCCTGTGGGCCGACTCCCTGACCAGGCCCGTCTCCTCCAGCAAGTTGTAATCTGCACGCGGGGAAAAACAGGGGACGGACGGTGAGCGCGGATGGAGGCCACGGCGAGCGAGGGAGGGGGTGGGCCGGGGCGGATCCGTCACCGGAGAGGAGCTGGCTGTCGTCGAACTGGGCGAGCGGGACGGGGACGGTGCGGGGGCGCTTGCCGGAGCAGGCGGCGCGGCGCTTGTGGGCCTGCACGCAGGGGAGGCTGCAGGTGAGGCGCGAGCAGCCCGGGCACCGGTACTTCCACGGCTGCTCCCCGCACTCCTGGCACGGGGCGCCCCTCTCCCCGCCGCCGGAGCCGGAGGCGGCGGCGGCGCTGGGGGGCGGGCCCTGCGCGGGCGGCTCCCCCTCCATGCCTAGGCCGGGGGGCTGGCGGCGCGGCGGCGGCGGTGGGGGTTTTCTGGCTAGGGTTTAGTGAGGGGTTTAGCTGCGGGGCGGGGCGGGGCGGCCGCTCGGTCGGCGGCGGTGTCTCTCTGGCGGCGAGCGAGGTGGGAAAGGTGGGGTTTTTATCCGCCGGAGGATGATACACCAATTACTGATTTCTATTTCTGCTTTTTTTTTTTGAGAAATTCTTCATTCAAATTACGAATCAGTACAAAGTTGACTCTTACAAGCACACTGAAACGCAAAAACAAAAAGGACCATGAACACCTAGAGTACCCTAAGACAACCATAACACAAAAAGATCTCCGGAGCCCTGTGTCATCATCCCTTAATCTTGAGAGAAGACCCCTACAACAGAAGGATCTGCAATCAGTCGCAAACAGGTCACCATCTTCGACCACGGTAGAATTGTCGCCACGCTGCTTCCTCCTTTCTTGACACCATCGCTGAGAGGGCATGGATATCAATCCAACACACCTGCAACAGCCGTCGCCATCTTTGGCTTTGAGTACCGCGAAAAATGTCCCTTCCGAAAGGAAGAGAACTCGAGTCATCCGACCGGTCCAGCACCGCGGCCGGGCCATCCGCCCGGACAAAGCAGGATCTCCCACCAGCATCAACGCAGAGGAAGGAGAAGAACAGCAGCAGCAAATCATACCAATAAGGAAGAAGAAAGGTCTTCGTCTCCCTGCATCCATCGCCCATCTGAGGATCCAAACGGCCAGTGCCGATGGACCTCCAACCACCATAGCCCGCGACCTCGACGAGATCCGGGGATCCCCAATACCGCTGGCTCCTAGACGAAGGCAAAAGCCTCGCCTGACCACGAACGGAGCCCGGAGAAACTTATTCCGACGCAACACCACCGCAACGGCCTCGGCGGCGTCTCCCTCAACCCTAACCCTACTGCACACCCACCTAGAGAACAGACCCGGGGTTCCCCCTCCCTCCCGCCGCCGGAGCGGCCGACGGAGAGAGAGGGAACCGGCGGCGTCACGGGCAGCGCGCAAGGGATCCCGGTCGCCTCCTCCGATCGCCTGATGCGATCTTGGCGGAACTTCTTTTGTTATAAATTACCAATTTCTGCTTTGATATGTTTGATAGGGTGCAAAATAAAGATTTTTTTCTAGGGTTAGAGTCACCTATAAGAAACTCCATAAATTGAGTTAACGATTTATGGTTGTCGTCGAATTTTTTCCGGGAGGAGGGGGGGAGGTGTGTTAGTTCTTCAAGAATCTGAGAGCATCTCCAGCCGCGCCCCCAACAGCCCCCCCCCCTTCCCCCGGTGTTTTTTAGCGTCGGCGGCCGAAAATCGGCCCAGTTGCGTCCCCGGGAGCCCGTTTTTCGTCGGTTTGGGCCGAAACTGGCGCCGGCGGACCCAGGCCGAACCCGACACGTTGGGGGGCGTCTGGTGGCGCCGGGGGACGCGTTTTTGGCGCGAACGGGGATGGGCCCACCGAATCAGCGAGACGCCGCTTCATCGTCCTCATCGCCTCGGGAATCAGTGCCAAGGCTGCCGCGCCGGTCAGCCTCCATTGGTGCCTCACAGGCGGCGCGGTGAAGGCGGCACCGACGGGCATCCCGCCCGCTCCCGCCACGCGTCGCTCGGCATGCAGGCTCTCACCGCCCCGCTGCAGCTATAAAAGCCGATCTCCCCGCCGGACAGCTGCCACACATCGCCTCGCATCGCCACACAAAGCAACACACTCCCCCTTCCCACCGACGAGCAATGGCTGAGAGGTACCCAGGCGACGGCGCGGCGGCGAACGGCTTCGGAGGCGCGCCTCCTCTACGAGGCCGACTATCCGGTGCCCCGGGGCATGCGTGTGCCGGAGTCGTGGAAGTTGAGCGTGGACGGTGTCCCGGTGCCCGAAGGGGCTGCACGGCGGGCCGAGATCGCCCGCATCCGCTTGTCGCTGACGGAGGCGCAGCAGAACAAGCCGAGGTACGCCGCCGACAGCCACACGCTATGGACGATGTACTTCGAGCGCCGCCGTGAAGACCAGATCGCCTCCGCCAACGGCATCATCCCCCGCGGACGCATCAACGCCGACGGGCGGCGCGAGTGGTGAGGTGTGCCCGGCCGCACCCTCGAGGCCGTCCTCGACCACATCGAGGCCGGCAACACGCCGCGCCTCGAGTACCCGTCGCGGCATGGCAGCTCCTGGATGTAGTGGCGAATTGAGTCGGGGGCGTCCTCGTCGTCGGGCTTCGGAGCCGGAGCCGGAAGAGATACCGCACCCGCAGCGGCGCCTTCATCATCAACGAGGGTGCTCGCCCCTCCACGCGCTCCCTCCGCTTGGTCCGGCCGAAGCCCGAGCTGGGGCTGCTCCTCATGAAGCCGGAACACGCGGACATGGTGGCCCCGATGATGAGGCCGCCCTCAAGTGGGCGAGGGAGGACTACGTCCGCGAGAAGGTGCTCCGCCAGCGCCGGGCATACGCGGAGCTCCAGGCCCGGCATCGCAGACGCGAGGAGGGTGGTGTCATCGTCCTCGATAGCAACGAGGAGGACGAGGCCGGTCCGTCCAACCCCCCACCGCGCGTCGGCGACCCTGGCCAGGGGTGCAGTACGGACGGTGGTGGCTCCTCGGCATGTAGATGGCGAGCGGTGGCCGCGGCGTAGCAGGGATAGGCATAGTTGTAGGCGTAGTTTGCATGTTCATTTGTTTTTGTACAAATTTCAATGAAGTATCGCCGAGTTTGTGCCAGATCGCCGACTTTGTACAAATTTGTATGAAATATCACCGAATTCGCGCGATTTTGGCGGCGACCTGGGGGCATCGACTGGGAATTCAGTCGCCCCCACGCGCCAAGCAAGCGCCGGTTCGGCCTCAGGTGGCTCTTTTTCGGCGTTCTGGGGGGCCGAACGGCTGGAGATGCTCTTAAAGCTTAGGAACTCGCTGGAGTGGCAATGCTGAACCTTGCAACCCTAATCCATGTTGATTATGGTTGCGAGGTAGAGTTCAAAGTCTGTGTGGGGTTGCAAAGTGGAGTTTAGGGCTTGTTTGGGACTGCTTCGCTTCATCAAAATCAACTTCACTCCACCAAATCCACTTTGAAGCAGTTTCATACAGAAGTTGTAGCACTACCGAAGAGAATGTTTGGCTTCCATGCAGCTCCGGTTTCAAGAATGGGAAATTTGGTGGAAAGGATCTATTTGATTGGTTGAGGGGGGAGAAATGAAGGGGTATCCACTTACTGGTGGCAGTGGTGGGTAATTTTTCCACAACTTCAACTTCTAGAGGTTTTTAAAGCACCCCTTGAAGAGCTTCATAAAAATTGGGGAGTTGTACCTCTGATTCTACAAAAGAAAAAAATCCGGAGCGGCATATCATGGGTTACCCTATTTGGCTTGTGTTTTCCAGAGTGAAGCTGAATTTTAAGGAGCAGAGCTGCCCCAAACAGTCTCTAAGCCAACACAGAATAAGATCGCAAGGTGGAGTTGAAGTCAACGCCGATTGGTGGAGCTGTTGGTACATCATTCAAATGAGCACATCGTGGCACCGACTAGGTAGCCGTTGAGCCAACCAAAATTTAAATCATGGTACAGCCATTCTTCGTTTCTAGTGCAATTGTTGGTTTAATTTTTTGCCAGATACAAAATTTGTTAATCTTAACATTTCCTCTAATGTGTCATTATACATATGTTATTTTTGTCTCTTAAATGGTTACTCCTAAATAAAACTCGATCACTTGTTCTTCTTTAAAATATGTTCAATTAGAGTTCTGTTTTTTCACTTCCAAAAATGCCACCTATGATTTTGCCCTTTACATATACCCATGTAGTAAAAAGGCTGATGTTTTGGACATAATTCTAGTAAAACATGGAAGTAGATTAATGAGCTTGAGCTCGAGTGACCAATAAAATCTAGAAAAAACAGAAATAAAAAGATCTGAAGAAAAGATATGGCAGTTTTTGATAAATATTTTAAATGCTTGACTTCCACGAATGCCATTTCATGATGAAATTTGGCAAGCATTGAAAACATTTGTCAAAGTTTGTCGCTAATTTTTTTAAAATTTTGTTTTCAACTTCTTTGGAATTTTACTGTTCACTCAAGCTCATGTGAGGTCGAGCTGAGAACGGCACTTTCGGTAAAACATCTAAAACTTTCGCTCTCAGTATAGTTTAAGTGTTTGTATTCGGTGTGTAAAAATTGTATTTGTATCTGTAGGAACGCCCATAATCTCTTATTTTTTTAATTTTATAACTTGATTAATAAATACTCCCTCCGTCCGGAAATACTTGTCATCAAAATGGATAAAAGGGGACGTATCTAGATGTATTTTAGTTCTAGATATATCTCTTTTTATCCATTTTGATGGCAAGTATTTTCGGACGGAGGGAGTAGTGGTTAAATTATCAAAACGGTGTTTTGAAGGGAGTACACTGTTAAAAAAAATCACATTTCATATATAGAGTATTTCTCATAGCAGTATGGAATTTTTTAGGTCGTATATACAACCCCCATTAAGCAATCTGATTATTATTATTATATATCTAGTTCAAAGTTTATTTTTTAGAATTCAGCATTTTTATGACTTCTTTTTTAGCGTATGTTTACAGGCGGGTGATAGGCGCCGGCGGACCGGCCCAAATTTGGGCCGGTCCGCTCGCAGCCATATGATTTGGATGATGCTAACCGTACGATACACAACGGGTCGGTACAGAAAAGATTCCCCTGAATCTCGTCGCTTCTTTCATCTCGCCAGCCGCACAAGCTCTCTGTTTGCCGCCTTCACCTACCGCCTCGTCGCCGGCCCTCGCCCTCGCCCTCGCCAGCCCTCGCCCTCGCCGGTCTTCCTGGTCGCTGGTTGCAGCATCAAATGGTGGGAGAAGCAAAAAAACACACGGTGGAAGCAAAAACCTGTGCCGGTTCCAGCAAAACAAAAACATGGTGGAAGCAAAAAAAATGGGACACCTGTTCTAGTAAAAAACACAAAATGCGTGGAAGCAAAAAGCATGAGACACCGTTCCAGCAAAAATACAATATGGTGGAAGCAAAAATGAGACGCAATTCCAGCAAAGCCAAGACGATGGTAGCAAAAATTGGGTTGGTTCCAGCAAAATCTAAAGGCGGTAGTAGCAAACATTGGGGATAGTTGCAGCAAAAAACAAACTAGTTCCAGCATTGCGCGTCGTGGGTATAGCACCTCCGTCAGGTCGTGGTCACCACCGCCGGGATGGACTCCCGCTGGTTGCAGCTTCGTCATGGGTGTTTGCAACAAATCATAGCAAGGTTGCAGCTCAGCATCGTTGGATGTGTTGTCGAAACCACGAGCAAATGCTGGTTCCAACACCAGAGATTGCCGGTTCCGGCATCTCTACGTACGGTTTCAGCAAACGCGACGACCGGATGTAACACCGCCGGTGAGCAAAAAAATCACACCGGTTCCAACAAGTCGCCGGTCCTAGCTCGCCACCGCGCCATGGCCTCCCAAGTTGCAACCAGGAGGGGGGATAGGGACGGGCCATGGCCTCCCAAGTTGCAAGCAACCGTGGCCATAACGGCCAAAAAATTGACGCCGATGGGGCTTGCAGCACCCCAGTGCGTCGGTCTCCGCCAACCCTCGCAGTAGCACGCCGGCGACCGGCAGCTCTCACATAAAAATCTCAGCAGCGCTCGTGAGGTGAGAGGTTGGGTGAGATGTTGAATGCGGCGCAGTTGGTGAAGAAAAAGAGGATTGGATCTGATGGTAGGTGGAAGAAGACTGAGGGAGATAAGGATGGAGCGGTGGGGCAACTTGTGGGCCACAGGCACACGTGACGAGCGACGCGAGGGTGTCCACACAGGTATTCGGCCGGTCGACCGGGTATAAACATTACCCATGTTTACATGCCTCTTTTTAGGATATGTTTTGTTGACTTATGTGTATAGATTTTCTTCACACTCGCATGGAAATGTAAGAGAGTGAGAGATGTATTTAGAGGCCCATAGCGCCTGCCATACCACAAGCCCACGCGGCCCGCGCCGCCAAGCGGGCCGTCGCCGTCGTGTCCCCATCCTTTCCAGCTCGAGCGCCGCCGCCGGGCAGTCGCCCCACCGCTGCCGCAACACTGTTCCGGTTGCACGCCGGAATCGAATCCGCTCGTCTCTTCTCGTCCGACTCCTCCCCGCCAGTCTCCGAGTTGCCGCCTGAAGCGGCGGGTCGGGTCGGATTCAGAGAGGGACCTGCCACTCTCCACCTCGCCCTCCGGCGACGGCGGCGGCGACCTCGCTTGGCCGAACCACACCGACACGCCGGTGAGTTCCGACACGCCGGTGAGTTCCGACCCGCCTTGCCCCCCTCGCTCCTCTAGATCCCTCTCGCTGGGAGAACCCCTGCCTAAAATGGTGAGATTCTGAACTATGCCCCGTTTGATAGCTCAGTTTTTTTCCAAGTATTGTTCGGAAGAATGCAGAGGCCGGTGGTTCAAGCGAGAAAGAGCACACACCAATCCATGTATTATTGCAATTATTATGCAAAACATCCGGTCCGAGCAACAAGACAATACATAAGCGTAGCGAAGCATTCACATGTGAAAGCCATTGAATAATTCAGGTACATGGCGCACGAACTCTACTTATTTGGACTGCAGAAATGGTTTCTTGTGCTCATGCACCGGACACAAGTTTTCCCACGCTCAATCTTGTGAACAACAACAACAACAACAACAACAACGAAAACCACACCACCGGTAACTTGAGATTGCTTCTGAATCCATAATGAAGTCTTCTTCTCACCCCAGATTTTCTCCCAGTTTCCTTATCCTGAAAACACACCCTGAGATCACTAAAGGGAGAGAAAAAAGAAAACCGTACCTGAGTTCCTTAAATTGATATGGGTAGATAACATCGGGAGCTAAGAACTATCAGTATATATTCATGCCATCTGATTTAACTGAGATTCCTTAAAATACTTGCAAATTAAAACGATGAAAAACAGTAGGGAGTCTTTTAGACATTGAATCGGTTGATTATCTGCACACATTTGTTCAAAATCCTGCAATGCACAACTTGATACTTTACACTGAAACTGAAACATTGTTCCCACTCATCATTCGTACCATGTCTCCTCTGCCGCATAAGATCTCCAAACTGAATGGAGCAATTGCGCGCAGTTCTGAAAATTGCTTGCTCCTAAGTGAATTAATTCGAAGGGAACTTACTCCCAAAGGGACCTTTATACTAAACTGAAGGAAATATGTTTTGCAATAAAAAATATCAACTAAATAATCAGGACTGATATAAGTGCAGAAAAATATTGGAGCCATATTGCTGAGTCTTGCACTAATGCAAAGCACATTTAGCCTTGTAAGAAGTAGGGAAATAAATGAACATTGGACTATGTCTTATACATATGTTAATAAATTTTGTTTTGCCAGCAGGTGGAATAGGGAAGGTATGCCGTATGCTTACAGATTTCCTTCGGAGTTGTTTGCCAACAAACATATCAACTGGAGATGGTATCAGCTTGAAGTTGAGGGCATCCTTTGATATTATACTCCACCTGACCAGAGGATGACAAACCTTTCAAGCAGGATAGTGCCCCACAATCTTTGATGGTTAAGTTGGTCAATGCCTTGCATGAGTGGAGCCTTATGGTTATTAAAGCTGAACACGTCATTATTTCAACTTCACTTAGCTCAAGCTCGTCCTCCTCAGAACAATTGAAGTCAATCTTAACATCCTTCAGGGAGGACATACCAATCAAGGATAGTTTCTTCAGGTATGGCAGCTCCTCAAATGGTGGCAGGGTTTTCATTGCTGTACAGTCTTGGAGTTGGAGGCTTTCCAAATTGCCGAGTGAGAAATTTCGTCCCAACCATGTTGGAGTAGCACCGGCATAGTTTATGACAAGAAGATGTGCAAGGTCACCATGCGGTTGAAGACCCTCGATCACTTCTTTCTGAACATCACTATTTTCTCCCCACGAGAGTGACAGTGTCCTCAGATGTTTCTTATCTTTAATCCTTGCACAGCTGGCCTCTGCCTTATCTCTGACATTCTCAAGACCAAGGATACTAAGCGACCCTTTGATCTCCTGTAAGTGTTCCAGCTGCGAAATATTGAAGGCACTCCCTTGTTGAACCTGAAATTCATTCAGCTCTTGTAAAAACTTAAGTTCCCCAACTCTTGATATCTTTGAGTGCAATGATCCCGGCCTCGGAACAAGCAGATACCGTAGGTTCAAGAGATTACTGATATACTTAGGCAAATCATTTAGACCACTCCAACGTGTGATGTCCAATACCATTAGGTGGTAGAGCTTACATATGGCCTCAGGTAAAGGTTTGTGCTGGTCAGAACTATACCTCAGTTCTAAATAGCGGAGGTGGATGAACTTTTCGACACTGGATAGCAAACTGTCAACATTGAAGGGCATTGCTGATAACTGAAGTATCTGGATATAATTTAATTTCTCCAAAACCCCTATAAACTTTTCAGAGAAGTTCTTATCATATACACCCACAAGCATTAAACTCTCCAATGTTTTCAGAACACCTTTCTTCTCAATTTCATCCAACTTATCTTCAAAGGTTTCATGACGCCCTATAATTTCTTCCTTGTAAACCGACTCAGTCCAGATGCCCAGATGACGAATGGATGTGAAGACATTCAGAGGGTCTGAAGTTGAACCATCGACAGCAAGGCATTCATGCACCGAAACTTCTTGGGCCACATCATGCATTAAATCATGCACAATGAAGTGTCACTCATCTTTCTGAAAGAAGCTCCGGTCAACCAAATCATCAAAGCTGTCACTTCCGGCATTTTCTAATTTCTTTCTCCCGTTCATGACAAAACCAAGAGCAATCCACATACGTATCAGCTGTTCCTTGTCAAATCTGTAACCTTTTGGAAACAGAGCACAATATGTGAATAGCTGTTGAAGGTGGTAAGGCAGGTGATTGTAACTGATCTTTAGTGCTGGTATGATGTCGTCCGCCCCATTTGATAACTTCCATTCATCGGAATCTAAAACATGTTTCCAGTAATCTTCACTAATGTTTCTCCTCAGAAGTGTGGCTACACTTTTAGCTGCTAAAGGATTTCCTTTGAGCTTGTTGGCTATTTCTTTCCCGATTTGTATAAGCTTATTACTTCCTCGATGATTCTCGCCACGAAATATGCATCTTTTGAAGAAGGGCCAAAATGTTTCATCATTCATACCACCTAAGTTGATATGTCCCTCCACTTTGCTTGTTACGTTGGCAACAGACAACTTCCGCGTTGTCAGCAAAATCACATTACCCTTGGAATCTGCACATTTAAGTGGAGCCACCAACAAGCGCAGAGGATGCACCACACTAAACCGAAGGAGAAAAATGTTGTTTGAAATGTGAATTTTAGGTCTATCAAAATGCAAGGAAAGGATGCAATCTGACTTCGGCCACCACGGCAGATCACCAGGCGGCCCTTCGTGCACAAACAAATTAAGGGCCACTTTGATTCACAGGGTTTAAAAAATGCAGGAATATGAAGAAAAAAAAACATAGGAATATATTGGCATGTCATCTTGAATACTACTCCTTCCATCCCAAAACAAGTGTCGCTGACTGTACTAAGTCAGTGGCACTTATTTTGGAACGGAGGGAGTACAATATTGTAAGGGTGTTTGATTGTTCACGGGTAAAATGTAGGATTCTTTCAAATAGGTTGGAGTTCATGTTAAATTTCCTACAATATCTAGTGCAAATAAATCTTAAGGAAAGATTACTATGATTTGTAATCCGGTGAAGCAAACAACCCACACAGAAAAATATCCTAAGGATTAGAATCCTCCAAAATTTCTTTGAGAATCCTTTGAATCAAAGAAGCCCTAAGATGTTGAAGTGGACCATCCCCTAACCTAATGCCTCAGGGAAGACAGAGACCCAGAGTGGATGCATCCTCATCATCGTTGGAGAACTTGACGACTCGGTGGGAACAATCGAGTTACTTGACCATGCGCACCACCATCACAAACCTTCGTTACTCCCCAATGGGATTGCCGATAGAGGAGGGTGCGTTTGTTTGTACCCAAATTTGTCCTATCAAAATTTGGCTAGTCAAAATTTTGGCTGATGTTTTGCTTGCCCTTGAGTTGGCCAATATTAGCTGGAGAAATTAACTAGAGTTGCCAATGAAGCATTGGCATACAAATTCAGAAAAAATGGAGCATTGGCATGCCAAAAACCTGGCAATCATCCAAACAAGGACGAACATTTTGGCCATGACCAAAATATTGGTAGGGTAGACTTTTGTTAGCAATCAAAACATACCCACCAAGTTTGCCACCGGGAGCGCAACTTGCCCGGGTTGGACTGGGCGCGATTGCCTATGATATGAGTTGGGTTGGTTGGTTGGTTATTTGATTTCTTTGTCACGTTTTTAGTTGATCTTCCTATGTGACGCGACAATTCCTATGTGATGCGTTCTGCGTCAAATTGCTGCTTTCGCACAGGCACGTCGTTCACGGTGCACCGGACTGCCTACTTGTGCTCGCTCACTACTAGCCACTACGATGGAAGAGCTAGGTTCACCATTGTACAGAAGACAACTAAAAGAACTAAAGCAAGAATAAGACTTTACACTGTTTGAAAACAATCCTTTATAATTTTCCAAATTTTCATTAAATTTTTGAATGTACGATTTTGTTTTGACGAAAGCAAAACAATTTTATTATATCGCGAACAATTGAATTTCCCAAACGCTTTTCGTAAACAAGAACATTAGCAAAATTTGTGAACAATTTTCTAAAGAACGAACATTTTTAAAATTTGAGAAGAAATTTTGAAACCGAGAACAATTTCAAAAATTCCGAACAAATTTGGAAGCAGAAACAGTTTTGAATACCTGAACAAAAAATTGAAATCTTTGAACATTTTTTGAAATCCAGAACAAATTCGGAAGCACGAACATTTTACAAAAAACGCTTGAAGAGATACTGGCATTTGTTGGAAAGGCAAACAAGTTTCGAATATTGAATATATTTTAATTTTTGCATTTTCTGAACATTTTTTTTTGCAAAAACACGAACATTTTTTAAAATTTTGAGAATAATTTTGAAATTTCAGAACAAATTTTGCACATTTTTATGAAAAAAGCAGGACAAAAGAAATAACAAACAGAGAATCAGAAAAATAAAACAAGAAACAACAAAGAAAAGGAAACAGAACAAGGGAAAAAAGTAAAAACCCAGGAAAAAAGAAAAACGAAAAAAACAGAACAAGGAAAAAAGCCGGTTCTGAAACCTTCAAGAAATTTCCCAAAACCAGAAAAAAAAATGGCTGGAAACCTCTAGAATATATCCCAAAAATGGGGACGTTGAAATGATCGATCTCCCCTGTGCGAAACCTCGGCAGCTTCACGCAACGTGCCTCCAATAGAAAATTCTTTGTCTGGGAGCTCCTATTTTTTGAGAAATTATCTGGGAGCTCCTATTCCGCGTGTTCAGCACCGCGAAAGTCAACAGGCACCTACAGCAATGCCAAGTGGGCTGGCCCACGAATGCACCAGCGCAGAAACTGTTTTGTGAAAAAAGAAACGCAAAAAAAAAAGCATGTGATTACGAGGACGCGTTGCTACTTTGAACGATGGTTCGGCTAACCTCTGCAGTCTCTAGACAACTATGACTAACATCAACGCGAATGCGTTAACCACGTTATTTATTATGCAGTACAACTTACATTTTTATATTATTTATGAAAAAAAGTTCATCAGTTTCTTCAAAAAGCTCATGAATTCGAAAAGTTCATCATTTCTCAAAAACGTTCATCCAATAAGTTAAAATAAGTTCATATATTTGATAACAAGTTCACAAAATATGAAAGAAGTTCTTCGAGTTTGGAAAATAAAGCTAATCAAATTTGAAAAGAAGTTCACCAAATGCAAAAAGAGTTCATCAAATTTGATTTTTTTTGACAAATTTGAAAAAAATCACCTAATTTGAAAAAGTTTTATCGATTTAAAAAAAGTTCACCGAATTTGCAAATAAGTTCACCACTTTTCAGAAAAGATCACAGAATTTGTAAATAAGTTCATTGATTTGAAAAGAGTTCACAAATTTGAAACTAAGTTCATCGATTTGAAGAAAGTTTCATCAAATTTCAGGAAAGGTCCATCGAATTTAAAAAAAATCACCGATTTAAAAAAAAGGTTCATGTATATGCAAACAATTCAACGAATCAGGATGAAAAAATGGAAAAAAAATAAAAGGAAAAAGGAAAAAAATAAAAAATAAAGAATAAATGAAGGATAAAGTACATTTTTAATAGATCCTGCTGGGGTCAGCAGGCGCCGGGTTTGCCGCTTTGTCTTGCTTCCTGTGAGATAGAAGATCCCTTCGCCTCAAGAGCTTCCTGAATTACCCGGCTCAGCGTGCAGGAGTGTTGCCTCCTTTTTATTATTATTACTTTTATTTACATTTTTGAAACTGAAAAAGATACTCTCTCTGTTCACTTTTATAAGACGTTTAAGACAGCTAAAATTGAACTGTTTTGGGTGTTGTCTTAAATGTCTAAAACGTCTTACAAAAGTGAACGGAGGGAGTACTGTACTTATATTTCATAATAAATTCATGAAACGTTAATTTCTTTCGCCCGCTGTTAAAAACTATTGTTGCAAATTCTGAAAATGTTTATACATTCAAAAACAACTTTGTGACATTTAAACAAATGTTTATGCAATGTAAACAAATGTTGGTACCGTTAAAAATTATTTATGATAGTTAGAAATATTCACGCTTTCAAAAAATGTCCGTGACATCCTGTATAAATGCTTATACAATCTTTACCTACTAATAAAGCGGCTATTGTTTCTGCCTACTCACCGTTGCAGCTTTTTTGCACAAAAATCCTTGTACTTTCTTGTAATTAAACCCGCCATCCTTTTTTAAGTGAATAATCCAAGACAGTGTTTTAATTTTATAAATAGGACTTTGTGTTCTTTACTATTCAACCCGTGGTCACTTAGCTCGGCCCGCCGTTAGTCTCAAAATTGTGTGTGTCTATAGCTTCCTGTTAAAAATAGTCCCACCTCGGTCTCATAAACTGATTCTCATCAATTTATATACGTTTGCAAAATATCTGTAATTTCAATCAGCAAATACATGGGAAAGAACAATGAGGGGCAAAAAGGTAGAGGGATCCTCGGGTGTGCGGGGCGCCGGATCCAGCGGTCAGCGGAGATGAGGAGTAGGATTTTAGAAGAGGATATGCGCATATTTGACCTCCTCTGTCCGCGCGAGGAGACGGCTCCGTGTCCGTCTCCCTCATCCGACCTCAGGCGGCGGCCAAATCGAGGCGGACTCGCCCCCCCGCCAGCAGATGTTGCCGGATGCGGGGCCGGCCGCGTGAGCCAGGTGGACTCGGCCTCTCGGCCTTCGCCAGAAGAAGATGGCCACCCCAACACCTCCACGAATCATGGAGGAGGCGCAAAGGGCGAAGCGTGTGGAACGGTTCGGCGGCGGCCGTGGTGGTGTCCGGTCACCTGCAACAGTGGAGGGAGGCGCTGCGTGGGAAGGGAGGGGCAGAGAGAGTGAGTGCGCGAGGCCTGGTGGGATAGGTGGGTAGGCGTGGGATTGGGGGGCGCTGTGGGTGAAAGCGCTACAGGGGGCTAGGGAGAGACCAAGACAAGGGACGGGGATCAGTCTCCCTCGCTACTAGGGTTAATTAACAGGGGTAGGTGGGCCAATGGTTTGGGCTGTGCTTGCTCTCTCTATCTCTTCTTACTTTTCTTCCTTTTCAAATAAACAGAAACTTGAAGAAAAGGAAGAGAATAAGGGCAAAGAAGGAAAAATATAGTTATTTCTCTGGGAGAGGAGAAATATGGGAAATTTAAATAAATTGGTTCAGGAATTTTTGCAAACTTTTCATTTAAACAAGTTCAATTTTAACACAAACTTGTTTGAATTTAAAACCTAACAAAACCAAACCCAAATTGACTCAAAAGTTAGGTAGTGGCTTTAGTAGTGAAAGTGGATTATGGATAAATAGTTTTATTTATTTTCCTCGTCTATTTAGATTATGGGATGCATTAAATTCTTGCATGCAATGATTAAAATAAAACTGGCCATGCAACATTCCTACTTATTCAGAGGTCATGAGTCATGACATGCATCTACCGCAGTCAATAGAGATTAAAGCATGATATGTACTTCTTCTACACCTCGGGATTCGTAGCCCTACCTCCGAGGATGTTGTCCGCACTGATAGGCGTTTTGATGGACACATTATTTTTTTCCCTTGCAAGCATGTAAAGATAGGGTTGTTCACCCAATCTTTTGACTAGGAATCATGTCCCATGTCTGAAATAGCACCCTAAAAATCTATGATGTCAATTGATTCATCATTTATGTCATCATCCTAAACCCGTCTAACATGATTGCAACGGAGCACATCATATTTTTTCTCTCGTTGCAACATACATGCATTTGTGCTAGTGTAAAATAATGTATGCACAAGTCTAGAATTTTTTTTGTACCATTCAATTTGACGTAGGTGACATTTAAAAATTGTTCAAACATTCCAAAAAATCATCCTGACAAGTTTAAAACTGCACAATGTAAATAAATGTTCGTATAATAGAAACAACTGTTTCATACCACTCAAACAAATGTCCATGCATTTTAAGAAATATTTTCATGAAATTCTAAAAAGTTTTCATACATTGTAAAAAGCTTGCCTAATATAGAAAGTATTTGTACCATTAAAAAATATTCAACATATACTTGAAAATGTTTAACGAATATAAAAAATATCTAAATATGTATTTTAAAAAAGATAATCATGTATTTTAAAAACATTCAACGTGTATAAAAAAATATTACTAGTGCTTAGTAAATTTACAACGTGCATTAAAAAGATGACATGTATTTAAAAAATAAAATTATATAAAAAAGAACCATTAAAGGAACACGGAAAATCAACAAGAAAATTAAAATTCGGAAATAAAAACAAAAATGAAAATTGAAAAGGAAAAGCCAAGAAACCAGTAAAACACACACGGAAAAGCAAAAACCGCCTGGGAAATCGAAAGCGCCTACCGAACCGCCTCAGGGGGAAGTGGTAACCGCTAATAAGATTTCAAACTGCTTATTTCCTTTTCCATTTTACTTTATATAGTTTCGGTTTATTTTTTCTTTTTTTCTTTTTTATTTTCCTTTTATAAGTTTTTCTTCTTGTGTTCAATTTTTTTTCTAGTATTCCATTTTGTTTATTTTTCTTTTTGTTTATCTATTTCCTTTTTGAAAGGATTATTTTAAAAAAGATGATGAATATTTTTTAAGTGTGTGAACACTTTTGAAAACAACATGAATGTTTATTTTAAAGATGTGAGCACTTTTGTTTACAACCACGAGACTATAACTTCTAAGAATAATATTATTTATGATTTGAAAATAGTTTAAAGTACGATGAATATTTTATAAGTTGATGAACATTTTTCTAATACATGTTTTTTTGTCCCATGAATACTTTTTGATATGTGGAACACTTTTAAAAATTCATGATCTTGGTTTTTAGAATTTCATTATCATACTAAAAATGTGTGAACTTTGTCTCTAAGTATGCAAACACTTTTTAAAATTCGTAATCAGATTTTTTTAGGGAATTCTTAATCACATTTTAAATTACTTGTTTTAAAAAAAATGCCTTCTCCGCCTTCTTCTAGCGGCGGGGCCAGCCACTTCTCCGCCGGTGTGCCCGTCGACCGCCGGGCCCCTGGCGAGACTGGCGGGTCACCAGGCTTCCCGCGGGCCCAGGCTCGCCGCCTTGGGCGCGGCTGTGGTGCCCCGACTCTGGAGGCCAAGAACCGCAGCGACGAAGGCCCCCGCCCTTCTACTCGTGGCGAGCCCCAGCGGCTCCTGCCCTACAACCGCGAGCCCCGGGCTCACTCCCTCCGCCTTCCACGTGCTCCAAGGCAGCGCCGACCATGGCGCTTCGGTCCAAGAAGCCGGCGACTTCGTCCCGCTCCAGGACACCACCGACCGTGGCACCCCGGTCCAAGAAGCCGGCGCCTTAGTCGCGCTTCAGGATGCTGCAGACCATCGTGCTCCGGTCCAATAAGCCGGCGCCTTAGTCGCGCTCCAGGATGCTGCCGACCATGCCGCTCTGATGCAACAAGGCGACGCCTTCGTCGCTCTCCAGGATGCTTCTCGTGGCCCTGTTGGTCTTGTCCGGTGCCCCAGCAAGCCCCCCGGCAACGCCCACGAGACCAACCAGACGAGCGCCAGGAGTCGCGCCGGGGAGCGTCGCCTCGGCGAGCCTCGACCTGGTGAGCCGCACCGCGTCTGGGAGCCCAGACACGAGGAACGACTCCGTGGGAGACGCGAGGAGCAGTGAGGCCCGCGACCATCGTCGTCTGCGATGCCTGCGATGACTTCATCGAGCGCGCCTGGACTCATCGCGTCGCTGGTCAAGGAGGACGGCCACGTCTACTCGCTGGCGGCGACCGGGGATGTTCTTTATACCGGAACCTGGCGGTGTTGGCGTGCGTGAGGGCGAGCACGAGGAGCAGCGAGGCGTCGGCGAGCCGGGCACGGCCATGATGCCGAGCATGGAGGAGTCCAGGTGCCGGCGCGTCCATGGTCGCCGGGAGCTGGCGGTGGGCATGATGGGCAGAGGAAGCTCCGGCGCACTCAACGTGTTCGACGAAATGAGAAGCCAAACTTGGTGGCTGTTAAGTTTTGTTGTTAACTCCTAATCATATGCATGTATGGAACCAAACGCCGAGTCAAAATTGCATCTCGATGAGAAGACCCCCTAATGCAGGCAACCAATCAAGTTGACATCTACGTCTTTGGCGTCGTTTTCCCTCACCCAGGACCTGCTTAGCCTGGTTCGTTTTTCCTCTATAAGCCAGGCCCAGCAGCGAAAGTAACCAAACACGCCCTAGGTGTCGCAGCCGCCGCCATCGTCCCTACTACCAGGGTCGGCCCTGGACCTAGGCTCCGAGCGCGGCCGCCTAGGGCTCGGCCACGGCAGGGGCCCGTATCTTGTGTACGTCTGCTTTTTTTTAGAGAGAAGTTTGCTTGGTACTCCCTCCGGCCGAAAATACTTGTCATCAAAATGGATAAAAGGGGATGTATCTGAAAAGAAGTCGATGCAGCAGGCCTAGCCCCCACTAGGAGAGATGCATTTTTAAACTTGTACTAGCATTACTATAAATCGATCGAGTACTACAAGCTGAGACGTTAAATGATGTCTCAATTGTTCTAATTCTTTAAGCGTTTAAATAAACGCCTCTTGTACTAGAAATGGCTGAACTTTTGTACCAAAATTCATATTTACACAGAAAAAATCATGTGGAATTGTGGTCAGAATTATTTTTTCGTATGTATTTCCATTTCGTCATTCGGGTGTGTGTGCATGTATCCTATCTATGAAGAGGCTGGATGCGTGTTTATTGTATTTGTATCCACTTAAGTTGATAGAAGTTACCCTTTGCTTCAATGTGTTTCATCATCATTTGCTTCATTTTAAGTCGATAAAATATATTCTTTGTCGAAAATTTCTGTTTCACCGCGTACAGGTGAGCTCGATCGAGCATGGAGTCAAGACTTGCCAACAACATACACCAATCTACTAACTGACCCAAATTCAGGCGTACAACGCACCTTTTCCTCCAGGTCATAGTACCGGAGCTTGTCGAGGTACTTGGCCAGCTTGACCGCCTGTTCCTGGACCTCCGTGATCTGCCGCGCCAGCTCCTGGTTCCCGATCATGACCCCCGCGGTGGCTCCGGCGGTCACGGAGCCAAGGACGAGGTTGGCTCGACTCAGCTCGTGGACGAGTTGGTCCACTACTTCCTTGTTGAAACCTTCCGACCCCAGCAGTGCTTGGATGGCAGCTTCCCTGAGACGGTCGAGCAGCTTGTTCAGCACCCATGTCGTCGCCGTCGATGCGAGGAAGATGGGATCCATGGCCGGCCGAGAGGAAGGTGGGAGGGGAGGGGAGGGTCGAAGGGCGACGACCCGACGATTAGTCCCGTGCCTTTCGCGGTTTCATTTTAAGCACAACCGCAAGTGTATGGCACTTGTGATATTATATACGTACTAGCATACTATATACTATAGTGGCCGTGTCATATACCAACTCCAACTTTGGAAAAGATGTGGGCAAATCCGGGTGTAGTACGCCCACTTATCTACTGAGTAATTTTCCTCTCCCTTTTTTTTCTAACATATGGTCTTCAAACTTCTGGAGTCAACAAAAATTTAGAGTTACATTATGCGAAAAGAACCAGATTTTTCTGTCCCACATAAATACACAAAATAAGATATTTTTTGAATTAAGCTATACTGTTTTAATTATTTATGGTGCACAAAAATATTTGGAAGTGTTTACAGACTGCAGCTCCAAAATTTTGTTGATCTGGAAAGTTTCAAATCAGTTCATAATTAACACACGATTGAATGCAGTGTAAGTTTTTTTTAACACAGTACAGACGCAAGCGCTCATGTATACGCGCATACACGAACACCCTACCCCATATGAGCACCTTCAAAAGACTGAGCCGGCATATCATCTTGAGATTTTACAAAGTCACCCTAGGCGCCTCATAGTCGACGGGAACGTCTCCTCCCACTGAACGCGCATCGCCGGAAATCCTGAAATAAATCCAGGAAAAATGCGAGCACCAGGACTTGAACCCTGGTGGGTTGGGGATATCACAATCCACTTAACCATCCAACCATCGCATTGGTCGAGCAGCTTCTTTGAGGTGGCCGAACAGCTTGTTCAGCACTTTACCATCCTTCTTTGAGTGGTGCAGTACACCCATGTTTAGAACTTACCCTAGAAAAACTATAAGCTTCCATAAAATTGCTCCGCCTACCTCCCTTCGAACCATATAGGTCGTGCCTACCGCCACCATGCTAGCAGTCACCTCCAGAGCGCCTGGCACAAGCTGCGCGTCACCATTGAAGCCCACGTTGGCCGGCTAACACCCTCATTACCTATGCCGTAGTGATGCCTCGAGCTTCGGTGAGGTGGGGAAGCGGTTCTTGCCGGCCACCCCAGCCTGGCCTACTCGCCTAGCCCGAGAGTTTGCGTTGGCCACCGCTTCCTCCCACCCGTGACATGGCCAAGGTGCTTGATCAAAGGGCATTGAGTGTGTTGGGTGTATGAAAATTTTAGAGTTAAATTGGGGATGCATGGGCTGGATCTCTTCCCATCAATAAACATTATTGGAGTTAAGTTTGGGGATGGGCTAGACTTCCTCTTACAAAATATCTGAGCATTCAAGTACAAACTGTAGTTGGGTCGGTGTCATTTGGTGTACAAAATGGTGACAACTTTGGTTAAGGGAAATTCTACTGCCGTATTTTATAAAGAATCAAAAGAAATATTGATGATTAGCGCTTTTGCTTTTATGGTTAACGTCTTTAACCCTGGATTATTAGCGCTTTTGCTTTTATGGTGATGATGATGCAATCCAGTCTTTGCTTTTTTTTGTACCCTCCTTTTTCCGCAATTAATCATGTCTTGCAACCTTTTCTCTTGCGTGGGTGTAGCAGAGCAAAGTATTTGATGGGGGCACGGACTAGTGAGACGCTAATTCTTGCGTGTAGGCGGCCGGACCTTTCACGGCGATGCTAGATGACAAGTTCTTCACCCACGTTCCTCCTCACAACCTCCAATAACAATCTCTACCTGTGCACAATCAGTACACGAACAAAGATAATGACCCCTTCGGATCAGCACATAGGCGTTGATGTGATGATCAACCCTTCGTCCCAAAAACTGGACGTTTTCTGAACCGTCATAACTCACGAATAAAACTCAAAACTGATCTGGTCGTACATGGGCAGGAGTTATATAGCCGGCCCTTGCACTACTAGTCCCTCCGTTCCCAAATTTCAACAAGTGACTACATACGGGACGAAATAAGTGAATCTATACTCTAAAATATGTCTACATATATCCGTATGTATGTAGACATATTTTAGAGTATATTGTCTAAAATGTCTAAAAAAACTTATATTTAGGAACAGAAAAAATATGCTTAACCGGTTTTTGTGGCTTCTTCCTCCCCAACTTTTCCCATAAGCCGCCCTCCGGAGCTTGTGTACAGTTGTAGGATAACTAATTTAGAAGCCTCAGTAAATTTAAGGAGTTGCCGCCCAAAAGAACTGACCCTTAATTAACTCACCTGTTTGACTATAATAGGCACCCGCTTATACTTGGAACATGCCCACTATCAAACGGATATCAAACCAAGAAAACACGATTTGGTAGCAGGATGAACATTCTCAAACAGATTGGTTTTTATAACACTAATTAGTTTTTCATGTTACTATTGCACAATTTCTAACCTAATATTGGTATCATCATACCATAATTTTCCAATCCACTAGTTGGCTTAGTTAAGAGCAACTAGACTAATCTGCGAGCAGAGCACATTCCACATATCGAAAGGAAATGGAATGGAATTTCCTAAACCAATAACACACATCAGGCAACTCTCAAACACAGAACAGGAAACACGATTAAATAGCAAGTTGACCATCTTTTAGATTCCGAGTCGACCAACAGCTGTCTTAATATCAAAGAGCTCATTCTAACACAAACGAACCCATAAACCATGGTCTTAAGCTACAATCCCGATAAACAAAATCATTCAAACATCAACAGAGAGGACAGCACCACAGGCGCGCATTGGATCTGAAGACCTGTTGGGTGCCCCCACATGCTGAAGAGTCGCTTCTTCACTCCATGGTAGCTCCAGAACCAAAAGTGCCGCCGCCACCTCCACGGCCAAAGGGCCTGGCAGCACCACCAGCACCCTGGAGAAACAATTATACATTGTACCAAATTAGATAACCAGAAGTAAGTAGAGTGTATATTTGCGCAATGAAGGAATGTTTTACATAGTGCAAAACCAGAACTGAGTACAACATAACTGGGCACTGCCAAGCTATGATCAAGCCTCATATGAAACCAGAGCTGAATACTACAATCTATGATCAAGCAAAAAAGCAATACAGTAGAACAGTTCAACATACAAAGTGAGAACCAGATTATAGTTATCAAATCTTGTTCAAATGCTGCTAGAAACATAACATGTCAAGAATGCAAATCTCAGTTGATGACAACAATCATATGGAATTTAACAACAGTAATTGCAGCCCTTACCCTGAAAGCTGGCTGGTACTCAGCAGGAGCTCCACCCTTCTCACCAGCGAAATCACCTGGAGCACCACGTGGGCCTCCTCTGTAACCATCCCTGTCACCATACCTGGGCCTGTCACCCTCAAAACGAGGAGGACCCCTGCCAGATATAACAAAACCAATTAGTGAATAAGAATACATCAGTGTTCTTGAAATATGAATGTAACAGAAACAGACAAGCTGGATACCATGGAACAATTGCTTTTCATACTTTGCCAAATGTAACTACTTATGGCCTTAACTACACAGCATTCCAGGGAGGGGGGATTGCAAGTTGAATGATACAATATATAAAGAATGCAAGCCTAATTCCCCTGTGTTCCCACAACTATCTCACATGGTGATACAACAGAAATGGAACAAAGACTATTATTGATCATTATTGTGGCATGGCAAGGTTCATCAAATAATTTCATCTTTGCTAAACAAATGATGGATCAGAACTAAAATTATCCTCATTCCAAGTATACAGGCAACAAGATTAGAAAGACTAATAAAAATATGATCAATGAGGTATATTGTCACAGACCTTATACCCAAAACAGACAGACAGAATGATGAACATAAATAGCTCACCTGGGGCGGTCACCCGGTGGGCCAGAGCCGAAGGGGCGGGACGGGGGCTTGGCGGACTTCTTGAGGGTGTTGGGCACAATCTCAGACGGCAGGTTGAGGAAGGTGCGGAGGAACTCGATGCCGTCGTTGGTCAGGTACCAGTAGTAGTGCTGCCACGAGAAAGTCTCCCTGACGTACTCCTTGGACTTGAAGCTCTGCATGAGCTTGATGACCTCCAGGTTCGAGGCATCCACCTGCGGGTGCTTGGCCAGGTTGTAGTCCTTCTTGGCGTACAAGACTCCCTCTGCACACGCATCAGAACAGATTCATTAGTAAAATCCTTCAGTCCCTTAAATGGAGCAGCATTCTTGGACACATCAAAAGTTGAAATTCGCATCAAGGAATTCAGAAAGATGCTCAGCCTATTGCAATAACAAGTAGTAGAATTGTTTAAGATAACAGCTTTAGCATGAACAAAGATTCTTCGGTCAAGGTGTCAGTGATGTCCTAACTGTCCATGCTCGGACCTTGCAGCAACCGCGCATCGGAGCGAACTAGCTGCAGTCAATGGGTGCCAAGAACACTGACGGAGCAACCTGGCTAAAACCCTACACAACGCATGGACCGAACCCTACAGAAGAAGACTAGCAAGATGGCATCTGGATCCTAACCACGGCCGGCACGGTACGGAAAATGGGCGGGGGAGGGGGGAGGAGCTCACCCTGGAAGAGGTACTTGCAGATCTCGCGGCGGTTCTTCTTGGAGATGATCTGCGGAGGGAGACAAGGGAGGTCAGATTAGGCGGTTCTACGACCGGAGCGACCAGCGCGGAGAGCGGATTCGGTCGGGGGGTGCTTACCATGGTGACGGGCGCGGGGGCGGGGGCGGCGGCGGGGACGGAGACGGCGGCGCCGCGGCGTGCAGGGGAACGGGAGGCGGAGCGCGGCGGGGAGGGAGGGAGGGAGGGAGAAACCCTAGCCGTCTGGGGGGTCGGTATATGTAGGGCGCCGCCTGGGCCTCAAGGTGGTGGGCTTGTTGGCGGGCTTGTTGTTCTTGGGGCAGGCTTTGCTCGCTCTGTGGTTTTGTCTAGGCCTGGTCGGGAAAACACTCGGTGGCCCACCCAGGTGCTCTCGGTAAACATTGAGATGGCATGGGTTTTTGTCTCAAAAAAAAAATGACATGTGTTTGTACTTCCTGTATCAACAAGTATCGGGGAAAATATGAGTCGTGTATATGAAAAATGGCAAACATGTAGTACGTATCAGCAAGTGTTTTGGATGTATACCAAAGATGTGCAATGGGTGTGAAAGCAGTAGGTCTCAAAACATACATTTGGGAAAAAATGTTAATCAATTATTTGAAAAAGGTTTAGTATTATAAAATGTTTTATTTACCAAAAAATGCATGATATGTATGAAAACAGTAGACATCATAACAAATATTAATCACGTATTTGGAAAATATTGGAAAAATATTAATCATGTATTTGGAGAATATTGTTGGCATATACAAAAAATGTACAATGTGTAATAAAAATTTAGAGATATATTAAAAAAGGAGGAAAACACAGAAAACCGACACAAAGAAAGCAGAGGAGAAAATAAGAAGGAAACAAAAAATGAAAAGGAAACTAGTGAAAATATAAAAAGAAACAAGGAAAACAAGAAACCCGAGAAAGAAACAAAAAGTCAAAGTAAAAAAAGAAAACCGATGAAAAAAATAAAAGAAAACCGCCTCCAATCCCACCATGGGAACAACTGAGCATGTACATGAACCCCAAAAAATGATTGTAAAGTCATCCAGTCCACACGCCAGAAACCAAACGAAAATATATTATACTTATATTTATATAAAGAAGTAACCGAGTGCGTTCGTGCACCGGATGAGCACAACCGAGTACGTTCATGGGCCACGGCCCAAGGCAATCACGTTCAGGCATTGGGCGGAAGAAAGCAGAGTGGAAGAAAGACCCATTCTCTCTCTCAATTTATTTTTGAAGAAACACCCTAAATACATATGCATGTCGTGCATTAAGGATTTGGGTATGAACTAACTATTGTATTCAGTGGCAGAGCTTGCTAAAAAACCGAATCTAAGCTTGCCCAAAAAAATTCTTCATAATTTGATCCAAGGCTGGGGGCCAATGCCCCCCCCCCTCCCCGGCAATCACTCTTATAATGATACTCAACAGTACTACAACTATCTCTTGAAAGTCAAACACGCACATGAGCCCAGGAAGTAATGTTGAGGAGAAAAGAGAGCGTAAGTGCAATGCTGCCAAAGTATGCAAATGCTGCCAAAGTATGCAAATGCAGCCAAAGTAGGCAAATGCGGCCAAATTACGCAAATGTTGTTGGGGAACGTAGCAGAAATTCAAAATTTTCCTACGTGTCACCAAGATCTATCTATGGAGAAACCAGCAACGAGGGGAAGGAGAGTGCAAGAGAACGGGGTTGAAGGAGTCATACTCGTCATGATCCAAATCACCGGAGATCTAGTGCCGAACGGACGGCACCTCCGCGTTCAACACACTTACAGCTCGGTGACGTCTCCCATGCCTTGATCCAGCAAGGAGAGAGGGAGAGGTTGAGGAAGACTCCATCCAGCAGCAGCACAACGGCGTGGTGGTGATGGAGGAGCGTGGTGATCCAGCAAGGCTTCGCCAAGCACCGCGTGAGAGGAGGAGGGAGAGAGGTAGGGCTGCGCCAAGAGGGAGAGAAACTCATGTGTTGGGCAGCCCCTAGACCTCAACTATATACATGGGGAGGGGAGGGGGCTGCGCCCCCTCTAGGGTTCCCTCCCCAGGGGTGGCGGCAGCCCCCAGATCCCATCTGGGTGGCGGCCAGAAGGGGAGAGAGGGGAGGCGCACCTGGGGTGGGCCTTAGGGCCCATCTGCCCTAGGGTTTGCCCCCCTCCCACTCTTCCTTGCGCTTTGGGCCTTGTAGGGGGGCGCACCAGCCCACCTGGGGCTGGTCCCCTCCCACACTTGGTCCATGCAGCCCTCAGGGGATGGTGGTCCCACTTGGTGGACCCCCGGGACCCTCCCGGTGGTCCCGGTACGTTACCGATAAAACCCGAAACTTTTCCGGTGACCAAAATAGGACTTCCCATATATAAATCTTTACCTCCGGACCATTCCGGAACTCCTCGTGATATCCGGGATCTCATCTGGGACTCCGAACAACATTCGGTAACCACATACAAACTTCCTTTATAACCCCAGCGTCATCGAACCTTAAGTGTGTAGACCCTACGGGTTCGGGAGACATGTAGACATGACCGAGACGTTCTCCGGTCAATAACCAACAGCGGGATCTGGATACCCATGTTGGATCCCACATGTTCCACGATGATCTCATTGGATGAACCACGATGTCAAGGACTCAATCAATCCCGTATACAATTCCCTTTGTCTAGCGGTATTGTACTTGCCCGAGATTCGATCGTCGGTATACCGATACCTTGTTCAATCTCGTTATCGGCAAGTCTCTTTACTCGTTCCGTAACACATCATCCCGCGATCAACTCTTGATCACATTGTGCACATTATGATGATGTCCTACCGAGTGGGCCCAGAGATACCTCCTCGTCACACGGAGTGACAAATCCCAGTCTCGATTCGTGCCAACCCAACAGACACTTTCGGAGATACCTGTAGTGCACCTTTATAGCCACCCAGTTACGTTGTGACGTTTGGTACACCCAAAGCATTCCTATGGTATCCGGGAGTTGCACAATCTCATGGTCTAAGGAAATGATACTTGACATTAGAAAAGCTTTAGCATACGAACTATGATCTTTGTGCTAGGCATAGGATTGGGTCTTGTCCATCACATCATTCTTCTAATGATGTGATCCCGTTATCAACGACATCCAATGTCCATGGTCAGGAAACCGTAACCATCTATTGATCAACGAGCTAGTCAATCAGAGGCTTACTAGGGACATGGTGTTGTCTATGTATCCACACATGTATCTGAGTTTCCTATCAATACAATTATAGCATGGATAATAAACGATTATCATGAACAAGGAAATATAATAATAACTAATTTATTATTGCCTCTAGGGCATATTTCCAACAGTCTCCCACTTGCACTAGAGTCAATAATCTAGTTCACATCGCCATGTGATTAACACTCACAGGTCACATCGCCATGTGACCAACACCCAAAGAGTTTACTAGTGTCATTAAACTAGTTCACATCATCATGTGATTAAGACTCAATGAGTTCTGTGGTTTGATCATGTTTTGCTTGTGAGAGAGGTTTTAGTCAACGGGTCTGCAACATTCAGATCCGTATGTACTTCGCAAATCTCTAGGTCATATTGTAAATGCTGCTTCCACGCTTCACTTGGAGCTATTCCAAATGGTCGCTCCACTATACGTATCCGGTTTGCTACTCAGAGTTATTCGGATAGGTGTTAAAGCTTGCATCGACGTAACCCTTTACGCCGAACTCTTTATCACCTCCATAATCGAGAAATATGTCCTTATTACTCCAAGGACAATTTTGACCGCTGTCCGGTGATCCACACCTTGATCACCTTTGTACCCTCTTGCCAGACATGTGGCAAGGCACACATCAGGTGCGGTACTCAGCATGGCATACAGTATAGAGCCTATGACAAAAGCATAGGGGACGACCTTCGTCCTTCCTCTTTCTTCTGCCGTGGTCGAGCTTTAAGTCTTAACATCATACCTTACAACTCAGGCAAGAACTCCTTCTTTGACTGATCCATCTTGAACACCTTCAAGATCATGTCAAGGTATGTGCTCATTTGAAAGTACTATTAAGCATTTTGATCTATCTCTATAGATCTTGATGCTTATTGTTCAAGTAGCCTAATCCAGGTTTTCCATTGAAAAACACTTTTCAAATAACCATATATGCTTTCTAGAAATTCTACATCATTTCTGATCAACAATATGTTTACAACATATACTTATCAGAAATTCCATAGTGCTCCCACTCACTTCTTTGGAAATACAAGTTTATCATAAACTTTGTATAAACCCAAAATCTTTGATCATCAAAGCGCACATTCCAACTCCGAGATGCTTACTCCAGTCCTTAGAAGGATCGCTAGAGCCAGCATACCTTTTAGCATCCTTAGGATCGACAAAAACTTTCTGATTGTATCACATACAACCTTTCCTTACGAAGACTGGTAAGGAAACTCGTTTTGACATCCATATGCCAGATTTCATAAATGCAGCTAATGCTAACATGATTCCGACGGACTTAAGCATCGCTACGGATGAGAAAATCTCATCGTAGTCAACTCCTTGAACTTGTGAAAAACTCTTTGCCACAAGTCGAGCTTCATAGACGGTGACATCACCGTCCACGTCCGTCTTCTTCTTAAAGATCCATTTATCTCAATGGCTTGCCGATCATCGGGCAAGTCCACCAAAGTCCATGCTTTGTTCTGATACATGGATCCTATCTCGGATTTCATGTCTTCTAACCATTTGTCGGAATCTGGGCCCACCATTGCTTCTCCATAGCTCGTAGGTTCATTGTTGTCTAGCAACATGACCTTCAAGACAGGATTACTGTACCACTCTGAAGCAGTACACATCCTTGTCACCCTACGAGGTACGGTAGTGCTTGATCTGAAACTTCATGATCACTATCATAAGCTTCTACTTCAATTGGTGTAGGCGCAACAGGAACAACTTCCTGTGCCCTGCTACACACTAGTTGAAGTGACGGTTCAATAACCTCATCAAGTCTCCACCATGCTCCCACTGAACTTTCCGAGACAAACTTTTCTCGAGAAAGGACCCGATTCAACAAACAATCCCTATTGCTTTCGGATCTGAATTAGGAGGTATACCCATCTGTTTTGGGTGTCCCATGAAGATGCATTTTATCCGCTTTGGGTTCGAGCTTATCAACCTGAAACCTTTTTCACATAAGCGTCGCAGCCCCAGACTTTTAAGAAATGACAACTTAGGTTTCTCCAAACCATAGTTCAAACGGTGTCGTCTCAATGGAATTACGTGGTGCCCTATTAAAGTGAGTGCGGTTGTCTCTAATGCCTAACCCATGAACGATAGTGGTAATTCGATAAGAGACATCGTGGTACGCACCATATCCAATAGGGTGCAACTATGATGTTCGGACACACCATCACACCATGGTGTTCCAGGCGGTATTAGTTGTGAAACGATTTCCACAATGTCCCAATTGCATAACAAACCCATAACTCAGATACTCATCTCTGTGACCATATCATAGACATTTTATCCTCTTGTCACGACGATCTTCAACTTCACTCTGAAATTACTTGAACCATTCAATAATTCAGACTTTGTGTTTCATCAAGTAAATATACTCAACATCTACTCGAATCATCTGTGAAGTAAGAACATAACGATATTCACTGCATGCCTCAGCACTCATTGGACTGCACACATCAAAATGTATTACTTCCAACAAGTTGCTATCTTGTTCCATCTTACTGAAAACGAGGCTTCTCAGTCATCTTGCCCATGTGGTATGATTTGCATATCTCAAGTGATTCAAAATCAAGTGAGTCCAAACGATCCATCTGCATGGAGTTTCTTCATGCGTATACACCAATAGACGTGGTTCGCATGTCTCAAACTTTTCCAAAACGAGTGAGTCCAAAGATCCATCAACATGGAGCTTCTTCATGCGTTTTATACCAATATGACTTACATGGCAGTGCCACAAGTAAGTGGTACTATCATTACTATCTTATATCTTTTGGCATGAAAATGTGTATCACTACGATCGAGATTCAATAAACCATTCGTTTCAGGTGCAAGACCATTGAAGGTATTATTCAAATAAACAGAGTAACCATTATTCTCCTTAAATGAATAACCGTATTGCGATAGACATAATCCAATCATGTCTATGCTCAACGCAAACACCAAATAACAATTATTTAGGTTTAACACCAATCTCGATGGTAGAGGGAGCGTGCGATGCTTGATCACATCAAGCTTGGAAAACTTCCAACACACAACGCCAGCTCACCTTTAGCTAGTCTCTGTCTACTCCGCATCCTTTTATTTCGAGTTACTAACACTTAGCAACCGAACCGGTATCTAATACCCTGGTGCTACTAGGAGTACTAGTAGAGTACACATTAACATAATGTATATCCAATATACTTATATCGACCTTGCCAGCCTTCTCATCTACCAAGTATCTAGGGTAATTCTGCTCTAGTGACTATTCCCCTTATCACAGATGCACTTAGTCTCGGGTTTGGGTTCAACCTTGGGTTTCTTCACTAGAGTAGCAGCTGATTTGCCGTTTCATGAAGTATCCCTTCTTGCCCTTGCCCTTCTTGAAACTAGTGGTTTCACCAACCATCAACAATTGATGCTCCTTCTTGATTTCTACTTTCGCGGTGTCAAACATCGCGAATACCTCAAGGATCATCATATCTATCCCTGATATGTTATAGTTCATCACGAAGCTCTAGCAGCTTGGTGGCAATGACTTTGGAGAAACATCACTATCTCTGGAAGATCAACTCTCACTCGATTCAAGTGATTGTCGCACTCAGACAATCTGAGCACAAGCTCAACGATTGAGCTTTTCTCCCTTAGTTTGCAGGCTAAGAAAATCGTCGGAGGTCTCATACCTCTTGACGTGGGCACGAGCCTGAAATCCCAATTTCAGCCCTCGAAACATCTCATATGTTCCGCGACGTTTCAAAAACGTCTTTGGTGCCTCAACGCTAAACTGAAGGAAATATGCCCTAGATGCAATAATAAAGTTATTATTTATTTCCTTATTTCATGATAAATGTTTATTATTCATGCTAGAATTGTATTAACCGGAAACATAATACATGTGTGAATACATAGACAAACATAGTGTCACTAGTATGCCTCTACTTGACTAGCTCGTTGAATCAAAGATGGTTAAGTTTCCTAGCCATAGACATGAGTTGTCATTTGATTAACCGGATCATATCATTAGGAGAATGATGTGATTGACTTGACCCATTCCGTTAGCCTAGCACTTGATCGTTTAGTATGTTGCTATTGCTTTCTTCATGACTTATACATGTTCCTGTAACTATGAGATTATGCAACTCCCGTTTATCGGAGGAACACTTTGTGTGCTACCAAACGTCACAACGTAACTGGGTGATTATAAAGGTGCTCTACAGGTGTCTCCGAAGGTACATGTTGGGTTGGCGTAATTCGAGATTAGGTTTTGTCACTCCGATTGTCGGAGAGGTATCTCTGGGCCCTCTCGGTAATACACATCACTTAAGCCTTGCAAGCATTGTAACTAATGAGTTAGTTACGGGATGAAGTATTACGGAACAAGTAAAGAGACTTGCCGGTAACGAGATTGAACTAGGTATTGGATACCGACGATCGAATCTCGGGCAAGTAACATACCGATGACAAAGGGAACAACGTATGTTGTTATGCGGTTTGACCGATAAGGATCTTCGTAGAATATGTAGGAGCCAATATGAACATCCAGGTTCCACTATTGGTTATTGACCGGAAACAGTTCTAGGTCATGTCTACATAGTTCTCGAACCCGTAGGGTCCGCACGCTTAACGTTACGATGACAATTATATTATGAGTTTATGAGTTTTGATGTACCGAAGGAGTTCGGAGTCCTGGATGAGATCGGGGACATGACGAGGAGTCTCGAAATGGTCGAGACGTAAAGATCGATATATTGGACGACTATATTCGAACTTCGGAAAGGTTCCGAGTGATTCGGGTATTTATCGGAGTACCGGAGAGTTACAGGAATTCGCCGGGAGAAGTATTGGGCCTTATTGGGCCATACAGGAAAGAGAGAGGGGCTGCCTAGGGCAGGCCGCGCGCCCCCCCATGGCCTAGTCCGAATTGGACTAGGGAGAGGGGCCGCAACCCCTCCTTCCTTCCCTTCTCTCTTCCCCTTCCTTGTCTCCTACTCCTACTACTTGGAAGGACTCCTAGTTGGACTAGGAAAGGGGGAATCCTACTCCCGGTGGGAGTAGGACTCCCCTAGGGCGCGCCATAGAGAGGGCCGGCCCTCCCCTCCTCCACTCCTTTATATACGGGGGCAAGGGGCACCCCATAGAGACACAAGTTGATCTACGGATCATTCCTTAACCGTGTGCGGTGCCCCCCTCCACCATATTCCACCTCGGTCATATCATCACGGAGTTTAAGCGAAGCCCTGCGCCGGTAGAACATCATCATCGTCACCACACCGTCGTGCTGACGGAACTCATCCCCGACACCCTGCTGGATCGGAGTCCGGGGAACGTCATCGAGCTAAACGTGTGCTGAACACGGAGGTGCCGTACGTTCGGTGCTTGGATCGGTCGGATCGTGAAGACGTACGACTACATCAACCGCGTTGTCATAACGCTTCCGCTTACGGTCTACGAGGGTACGTGGACAACACTCTCCCCTCTCGTTGCTATGCATCACCATGATCTTGCGTGTGCGTAGGAAAATTTTGAAATTACTACGTTCCCCAACAGTGGCATCCGAGCCTAGGTTTTATGCGTTGATGTTATATGCACGAGTAGAACACAAGTGAGTTGTGGGCGATACAAGTCATACTGCTTACCAGCATGTCATACTTTGGTTCAGCGGTATTGTTGGATGAAGCGGCCCAGACCGACATTACGCGTACGCTTACGCGAGACTGGTTTTACCGCCGTGCTTTGCACACAGGTGACTAGCGGGTGTCTGTTTCTCCAACTTTAGTTGAAGCGAGTGTGGCTACGCCCGGTCCTTGCGAAGGTTAAAACAACACTAACTTGACGAACTATCATTGTGGTTTTGATGCGTAGGTAAGAACGGTTCTTGCACAGCCAGTAGCAGCCACGTAAAACTTGCAACAACAAAGTAGAGGACGTCTAACTTGTTTTTGCAGGGCATGTTGTGATGTGATATGGTCAAGACGTGATGAGATATTAGTTGTTGTATGAGATGATCATGTTTTGTTGAAGTTATCGGCAACTGGCAGAAGCCCTATGGTTGTCTCTTTGTTGCATAAGATGCAAGTGCCAAATAATTGCTTTACTTTATCGCTATGCGATAGCAATAGTTGCAAGAGCAATAGTTGGCGAGACGACCATGTGACGACACATTGATATAGATCAAGATGATGAAGATCATGGTGTCGTGCCGATGATGATAGAGATCATGACAGTACTTTGGAGATGGAGATCAAACGCGCAAGTTGATCATGGCCATATCATGTCACATATTTTGATTGCATATGATGTTTATCTGTTATACAGCTTATTCTGTTTTGTTTGAAGGTAGCATTTTAAGATGATCTCTCACTAATTATCAAGAAGTGTTCTCCCTGAGTATGCACCGTTGCCAAAGTTCGTCGTGCCCAGACACCACGTGATGATCGGGTGTGATAAGCTCTACGTCCATCTACAACGGGTGCAAACCAGTTTTGCACGCGCGGAATACTCAGGTTAAACTTGACGAGCCTAGCATATGCAGATATGGCCTCGGAACATGGAGACCGAAAGGTCGAGCGTGAATCATATAGTAGATATGATCAACATAGTGATGTTCACCATTGAAAACTACTCCATCTCATGTGATGATCGGTTATGGTTTAGTTGATTTGGATCACGTGATCACTTAGATGACTAGAGAGATGTCTGTCTAAGTGGGAGTTCTTAAGTAATATGATTAATTGAACTTAAACTTATCATGAACTTAGTCCTAGTAGTATTTTGCAAATTATGTTGATCAATAGCTCGCGTTGTTGCTTTCATATGTTTATTTTGATATGTTCCTACAGAAAAATGTGTTGAAAGATGTTAGTAGCAATGATGCGGATTGGATCCGTGATCTGCTGTTTATCCTCATTGCTGCACAGAAGAATTATGTCCTTAATGCACCGCTAGGTGACAGACCTATTGCAGGAGCAAATGCAGACGTTATGAACGTTTGGCTAGCTCAATATGATGACTACTTGATAGTTTAGTGCACCATGCTTAATGGCTTAGAATCGGGACTTCAAAGACGTTTTGAATGTCATGGACCATACGAGATGTTCCAGGAATTGAAGTTAATATTTCAAGAAAATACCCGAGTTGAGAGATATGAAGTCTCCAACAAGTTCTATAGCTAAAAGATGGAGGAGAATCGCTCAACTAGTGAGCATGTGCTCAGATTGTCTGGGTACTTCAATCGCTTGAATCAAGTGGGAGTTAATCTTCCAGATAAGATAGTGATTGACAGAATTCTCTAGTCACCATCACTAAGTTACTAGAACTTCGTGATGAACTATAGTATGCAAGGGATGACGAAAACGATTCCCGAGCTCTTCGTGATGTTGAAATCGACGAAGGTAGAAATCAAGAAAGAGCATCAAGTGTTGATGATTGACAAGACCACTAGTTTCAAGAAAAGGGCAAAGGGAAATAAAGGGAAACTTCAAGTAGAATGGCAAACAAGTTGTCACTCCCGTGAAGAAGACCAAAGCTGGACCAAAGCCTGAAACTGAGTGCTTACACTGCAAAAGAAATGGTCACTGGAAGCGGAAATGCCCTGAATATTTGGTGGATAAGAAGGATGGCAAAGTGAACAAGGGTATATTTGATATACAGGTTATTGATGTATGCCTTACTAGTGTTTATAGTAGCCCCTGAGTATTTGATACTTGTTCGGTTGCTAAGATTAGTAACTCAAAAAAGGAGTTATAGAATAAACAGAGACTAGTTGAAGGGGAAGTGACGATGAGTGTTGGAAGTAGTTCCAAGATTGATATGATCATCATCGCACACTCCCTATACTTTCGGGATTAGTGTTAAACCTAAATAAATGTTATTTGGCGTTTGCGTTGAGCATGAATATGATTTGATCATGTTTATTGAAATACGATTATTCATTTAAAGTTAAAGAATAATTGTTATTCTGTTTACATGAATAAGACCTTCGATGGTTATACACCCAATAAAAATAGTTTGTTGGATCTCGATCGTAGTGATACACATATTCATAATATTGATGCCAAAAGATGCAGAGTGGATAATGATAGTGCAACTTATTTGTGGCATTGCCGTTTAGGTCATATCGGTGTAAAGCGCATGAAGAAGCTCCATACTGATGGACTTTTGGAATCACTTGATTATGAATCACTTGGTACTTGCAAACCGTGCCTCATGGGCAAGATGACTAAAGCTCCGTTCTCTGGAACAGGAACAAGCTACTGACTTATTGGAAATAATACATACCGATGTATGCGATCCAATGAGTGTTGATGCTCGTGGCAAGTATCGTTATTTTCTGACCTTCACAAGATGATTTGAGCAGATATGGGTATATCTACTTAATGAAACACAAGTCTGAAACATTTGAAAAGTTCAAAGAATTTCAGAGTGAAGTGGAAAATCATCGTAACAAGAAAATAAAATTTCTACGATCTGATCGTGGAGACGAATATTTGAGTTACGAGTTTGGTCTTCAGTTAAAACAATGTGGAATGGTTTCACAGCTCACGCCACCTGGAACACCACAACGTTATGGTGTGTCCGAACGTCGTAACCGCACTTTATTGATATGGTGCGATCTATGATGTCTCTTACTGATTTACCACTATTGTTTTGGGGTTATGCATTAGAGACAGCTGCATTCACGTTAAAAGGGCACCATCTAAATCCGTTGAGACGACACCATATGAACTGTGGTTTAGCAAGAAACCTAAGCTGTCGTTTCTTAAAGTTTGGAGTTGCGATGCTTATATGTGAAAAAGTTTCATCCAGATAAGCTCGAACCTAAATCGGAGAAATGTGTCTTCATAGGATACCCAAAAGAGACTATTGGGTACAACTTCTATCACAGATACGAAGGCAAAACATTCGTTGCTAAGAATGGATCCTTTCTAGAGAAGGAGTTTCTCTCGAAAGAAGTGAGTGGGAGGAAAGTAGAACTTGATGAGGTAACTATACCAGCTCCCTTATTGGAAAGTAGTTCATCACAGAAATCGGTTCCTGTGACACCTACACCAATTAGTGAGGAAGTTAATGATATTGATCATGAAACTTCAGATCAAGTTTCTACTGAACCTCGTAGGTCTACCAGAGTAAGATCCGCACCAGAGTGGTACGGTAATCCTATTCTGGAAGTCATGTTACTTGACCATGATGAACCTACGAACTATGAGGAAGCAATGATGAGCCCAGATTCCGCAAAATGGCTAGAAGCCATGAAATCTGAGATGGGATCCATGTATGAGAACAAAGTATGGACTTTGGTTGACTTGCCCGATGATCGGCAAGCCATTGAGAATAATTGGATCTTTAAGAAGAAGACTGACACTGACGGTAATGTAACTGTCTATAAAGCTCGACTTGTTGCGAAAGGTTTTCGACAAGTTTAAGGGGTTGACTACGATGAGACCTTCTCACCCGTAGCGATGCTTAAGTCTGTCCGAATCATGTTAGCAATTGTCACATTTTATGAAATCTGGCAAATGGATGTCAAAACTGCATTCCTTCATAGTTTTCTTAAAGTAGAGTTGTATATGATGCAACCAGAAGGTTTTGTCAATCCTAAAGGTGCTAACAAAATGTACAAGCTCCAGCAATCCATCTATGGACTGGTGCAAGCATCTCGGAGTTGGAATATACGCTTTGATAAGTTGATCAAAGCATATTGTTTTATACAGACTTGCGGTGAAGCCTGCATTTACAAGAAAGTGAGTGGGAGCACTACAACATTTCTGATAAGTATATGTGAATGACATATTGTTGATCGGAAATAATGTAGAATTATTCTGCAAAGCATGAAAGGATACTTGAATAAGAGTTTTTCAAAGAAAGACCTCGGTAAAGCTACTTACATATTGAGCATCAAGATCTATTGAGATAGATCAAGACGCTTGATAAGATTTTCAATGAGTACATACATTGACAAGATTTTGAAGTAGTTCAAAATGGAACAGTCAAAGAAAGAGTTTCTTGCCTGTGTTACAAGGTGTGAAATTGAGTAAGACTCAAATCCTAACCACAGCAGAAAATAGAAAGAGAATGAAAGTCATTCCCTATGCTTCAGTCATAGGTTCTATAAAAGTATGCCATGCTATGGACCAGACCTATTGTATACTCTGCCCTGGTTTGCAAGGGAGTACAATAGTGATCTAGGAGTAGATCACTGGACATTGGTAAAAATTATCCTTAGTGGAATAAGGATATGTTTCTCGATTATGGAGGTGACAAAAGGTTCGTCGTAAAGGGTTACGTCGATACAAGTTTTGGCACTGATCCAGATGACTCTAAGTCTCAATCTGGATACATATTGAAAGTGGGAGCAATTAGCTAGAGTAGCTCCGTGCAGAGCATTGTAGACATAGAATATTTGCAAAATACATACGGCTCTGAATGTGATAGACCCATTGACTAAACTTCTCTCACAAGCAAAACATGATCATACCTTAGTACTCTTTGGGTGTTAATCACATAGCGATGTGAACTAGATTATTGACTCTAGTAAACCCTTTGGGTGTTGATCACATGACGATGTGAACTATGGGTGTTAATCACATGGTGATGTGAACTATGGGTGTTAATCACATGGTGATGTGAACTAGATTATTGATTCTAGTGCAAGTGGGAGACTGAAAAAAATATGCCCTAGAGGCAATAATAAAGTTATTATTTATTTCCTTATTTCATGATAAATGTTTATTATTCATGCTAGAATTGTATTAACCGGAAACATAATACATGTGTGATTACATAGACAAACATAGTGTCACTAGTATGCCTCTACTTGACTAGCTCGTTGAATCAAAGATGGTTAAGTTTCCTAGCCATAGACATGAGTTGTCATTTGATTAACGGGATCATATCATTAGGAGAATGATGTGATTGACTTGACCCATTCCGTTAGCCTAGCACTTGATCGTTTAGTATGTTGCTATTGCTTTCTTCATGACTTATACATGTTCCTGTAACTATGAGATTATGCAACTCCCATTTACCGGAGGAACACTTTGTGTGCTACCAAACGTCACAACGTAACTGGGTGATTATAAAGGTGCTCTACAGGTGTCTCCGAAGGTACATGTTGGGTTGGCGTAATTCGAGATTAGGTTTTGTCACTCCGATTGTCGGAGAGGTATCTCTGGGCCCTCTCGGTAATACACATCACTTAAGCCTTGCAAGCATTGTAACTAATGAGTTAGTTACGGGATGAAGTATTATGGAACAAGTAAAGAGACTTGCCGGTAACGAGATTGAACTAGGTATTGGATACCGACGATCGAATCTCGGGCAAGTAACATACCGATGACAAAGGGAACAACGTATGTTGTTATGCGGTTTGACCGATAAGGATCTTCGTAGAATATGTAGGAGCCAATATGAACATCCAGGTTCCACTATTGGTTATTGACCGGAAACAGTTCTAGGTCATGTCTACATAGTTCTCGAACCCGTAGGGTCCGCACGCTTAACGTTACGATGACAATTATATTATGAGTTTATGAGTTTTGATGTACCGAAGGAGTTCGGAGTCCCGGATGAGATCGGGGACATGACGAGGAGTCTCGAAATGGTCGAGACGTAAAGATCGATATATTGGACGACTATATTCGAACTTCGGAAAGGTTCCGAGTGATTCGGGTATTTATCGGAGTACCGGAGAGTTACAGGAATTCGCCGGGGAGAAGTATTGGGCCTTATTGGGCCATACAGGAAAGAGAGAGGGGCTGCCTAGGGCAGGCCGCGCGCCCCCCCATGGCCTAGTCCGAATTGGACTAGGGGGAGGGGCCGCAACCCCTCCTTCCTTCCCTTCTCTCTTCCCCTTCCTTGTCTCCTACTCCTACTACTTGGAAGGACTCCTAGTTGGACTAGGAAAGGGGGAATCCTACTCCCGGTGGGAGTAGGACTCCCCTAGGGCGCGCCATAGAGAGGGCCGGCCCTCCCCTCCTCCACTCCTTTATATACGGGGGCAAGGGGCACCCCATAGAGACACAAGTTGATCTACGGATCGTTCCTTAACCGTGTGCGGTGCCCCCCTCCACCATATTCCACCTCGGTCATATCATCACGGAGTTTAAGCGAAGCCCTGCGCCGGTAGAACATCATCATCGTCCCCACACCGTCGTGCTGACAGAACTCATCCCCGACACCCTGCTGGATCGGAGTCCGGGGAACATCATCGAGCTGAACGTGTGCTGAACACGGAGGTGCCGTACGTTCGGTGCTTGGATCGGTCGGATCGTGAAGACGTACGACTACATCAACCGCCTTGTCATAACGCTTCCGCTTACGGTCTACAAGGGTACGTGGACAACACTCTCCCCTCTCGGTGCTATGCATCACCATGATCTTGCGTGTGCGTAGGAAAATTTTGAAATTACTATGTTCCCCAACATAAACTGTTTAACTGAACTATCACGTAGTTATCAAAACGTGTATGTCCGATGTTCGCAACATACACAGACGTGGTTTGGGGTTCAGCACACTGAGTGGTGCATTAAGGACATAAGCTTTCTATTGTCCGCATAATCGCTACTGTCAACTTTCAACTATATTTTCTCTAGGAACATATCTAAACAGTGGAACTAAAGCGTGAGCTTACGACATAATTTGCAAAGATCTTTTGACTATGTTCAGGATAATTAAGTTCATCTTATGAACTCCCACTCAGATAGACATCCCTCTAGTCATCTAAGTGATTACATGATCCGAGTCAACTAGCCGTGTCCGATCATCGCGTGAGACGGACTAGTCATCATCGGTGAACATCTTCATGTTGATCGTATCTACTATACGACTCATGCTCGACCTTTCGGTCTCTTGTGTTCCGAGGCCATCTCTGTACATGCTAGGCTCGTCAAGTCAACCTAAGTGTTTCACATGTGTAAATCTGGCTTACACCCATTGTATGTGAACGTAAGAATCTATCACACCCGATCATCACGTGGTGCTTCGAAACGACGAACTTTCGCAACGGTGCATAGTTAGGGGGAACACTTTCTTGAAATTTTAATGAGGGATCATCTTATTTACTACCGTCGTTCTAAGCAAATAATATGCATAAACATGATAAACATCACATGCAATCAAAAAGTGACATGATATGGCCAATATCATATTGCTCCTTTTGATCTCCATCTTCGGGGCTCCATGATCATCATCGTCACCGGCATGACACCATGATCTCCATCATCATGATCTCCATCATCGTGTCTCCATGAAGTTGTCTCGCCAACTTATTACTTCTACTACTATGGCTACCGGTTAGCAATAAAGTAAAGTAATTACATGGCGTTGGTCAATGACACGCAGGTCATACAATAAATAAAGACAACTCCTATGGCTCCTGCCGGTTGTCATACTCATCGACATGCAAGTCGTGATTCCTATTACAAGAACATGATCAATCTCATACATCATATATCATTCATCACATTCTTCTTGGCCATATCACATCACATAGCATACCCTGCAAAAACAAGTTAGACGTCCTCTAATTGTTGTTTGCATGTTTTACGTGGCTGCTATGGGTTTCTAGCAAGAACGTTTCTTACCTACGCAAAAACCACAACGTGATATGTCAATTTCTATTTACCCTTCATAAGGACCCTTTTCATCGAATCCGATCCGACTAAAGTGGGAGAGACTGGCACCCACTAGCCACCTTATGCAACAAGTGCATGTCAATCGGTGGAACCTGTCTCACGTAAGAGTACGTGTAAGGTCGGTCCGGGCCGCTTCATCCCATGATGCCGCCGAATCAAGATTGGACTAGTAACGGTAAGCATATTGAACAACATCAACGCCCATAACTACTTTGTGTTCTACTCGTGCAAAGAATCTACGCAATAGACCTAGCTCATGATGCCACTTTTGGGGAACGTAGCAGAAATTCAAAATTTTCCTACGTGTAACCAAGATCTATCTATGGAGAAACCAGCAACGAGGGGAAGGAGAGTGCATCTACATACCCTTGTAGATCGCTAAGCGGAAGCGTTCAAGAGAACGGGGTTGAAGGAGTCGTACTCGTCATGATCCAAATCACCGGAGATCCTAGTGCCGAACGGACGGCACCTCCACGTTCAACACACGTACAGCTCGATGACGTCTCCCATGCCTTGATCCAGCAAGGAGAGAGGGAGAGGTTGAGGAAGACTCCATCCAGCAGCATCACAACAGCGTGGTGGTGATGGAGGAGCGTGGTGATCCAGCAGGGCTTCGCCAAGCACCGCGTGAGAGGAGGAGGGAGAGAGGTAGGGCTGCGCCAAGAGGGAGAGAAACTCATGTGTTGGGCAGCCCCTAGACCTCAACTATATATAGGGGGAGGGGAGGGGGCTGCGCCCCCTCTAGGGTTCCCTCCCCAGGGGTGGCGGAAGCCCCCAGATCCCATCTGGGTGGCGGCCAGAAGGGGAGAGAGGGGAGGCGCACCTGGGGTGGGCCTTAGGGCCCATCTGCCCTAGGGTTTGCCCCCCTCCCACTCTTCCTTGCGCTTTGGGCCTTGTGGGGGGGTGCACCAGCCCACCTGGGGCTGGTCCCCTCCCACACTTGGCCCATGCAGCCCTCCGGGGATGGTGGCCCCACTTGGTGGACCCCCGAGACCCTCCTGGTGGTCCCGGTACGTTACCGATAAAACCCGAAACTTTTCTGGTGACCAAAACAGGACTTCCCATATATAAATCTTTACCTCCGGACCATTCCGGAACTCCTCATGATGTCCGGGATCTCATCCGGGACTCCGAACAACATTAGGTAACCACATACAAACTTCCTTTATAACCCTAGCGTCATCGAACCTTAAGTGTGTAGACCCTACGGGTTCGGGAGACATGTAGACATGACCGAGACGTTCTCCGGTCAATAACCAACAGTGGGATTTGGATACCCATGTTGGCTCCCACATGTTCCACGATGATCTCATCGGATGAACCACGATGTCAAGGACTCAATCAATCCCGTATACAATTCCTTTGTCTAGCGGTATTGTACTTGCCCGAGATTCGATCGTCGGTATACCGATACCTTGTTCAATCTCATTACCGGCAAGTCTCTTTACTCGTTCCGTAACACATCATCCCACGATCAACTCTTTGATCACATTGTGCACATTATGATGATGTCCTACCGAGTGGGCCCAGAGATACCTCTCCGTCACACAGAGTGACAAATCCCAGTCTCGATTCGTGCCAACCCAACAGACACTTTCGGAGATACCTGTAGTGCACCTTTATAGCCACCCAGTTATGTTGTGACGTTTGGTACACCCAAAGCATTCCTACGGTATCCGGGAGTTGCACAATCTCATGGTCTAAGGAAATGATACTTGACATTAGAAAAGCTTTAGCATACGAACTACGATCTTTGTGCTAGGCTTAGGATTGGGTCTTGTCCATCACATCATTCTTCTAATGATGTGATCCCGTTATCAACGACATCCAATGTCCATGGTCAGGAAACGGTAACCATCTATTGATCAACGAGCTAGTCAATCAGAGGCTTACTAGGGACATGGTGTTGTCTATGTATCCACACATGTATCTGAGTTTCCTATCAATACAATTATAGCATGGATAATAAACGATTATCATGAACAAGGAAATATAATAATAACTAATTTATTATTGCCTCTAGGGCATATTTCCAACAAATGCAGTGGACGTTGCATAACTGGCACAAGGTTCGTTCTTGCATAAGGTCAAAACCGATGGCGAACTAGGAAATGCCACCTGACATGCTCGCTGAACCGACAAGAGCTGCTCATATAACCTGTAAAAAACAATACCATGATGAGGAACAATAGAGTGAATGAAAATAAAAACCTCTAAGTTGATTTGTGCTACTAAAATACAAGGACCGACAAGAGCTGCTCCTATAACCTATAAGTTTGTGTTGTTCCGCCACAACCTTGTGTTGCATCATACCACTAACTCAAAGACATTACTATGAGAAAAAACATTGAGAGGATTAGAATGCACACTTGCGCGATAACAAGAGCCTGACTAAGCAAAGCATGATCTAGATGCCGATTGACAAATAGTGCGCACAACATACAGAAAAGCCGACAGCAGACTCCACAGACATATCACGCCAGAAGCTGCAAGAACAAAGCTGGCCAAATGAATACCTCGTTAGTTTGATATCCAAAAACAACTAGAAGCAACGAGATTATTAGAATAGAAGTACAAAAGCTAACCTAGAGAAGGGGACAGATGCGAAGTTGGTGCTCGCCATATGGGTGCTGGCCCACTGGCTCCATTGCCCCCTCCACCACCATCGGGAGCGGAGGGGGAGGGAGCAGGTGTATGATTGGATGACTATTTTCCGCCTAAAAGTAATCAAATTCCTTCACAAATTGATCTAAGGCTGGGGGCCAATGCCCCCCCTCTCGGTATGTGCATAGCTCTACCTCCAATTCCATGTACAATATCATAATGGCTCACAAATTATAACACTCAAAAGATAAAACTACGGAACCAAAATATCACTACAAAAAAGACACATCTGTGACATTTTGGGTGGAACGAAAATTATTTCTCTCATGCTTATGACACTTCTATGACGATGAACAGGACCCCGTTTCGACCGTAGACGCTCCAACACAAGTCTGTTTCCACCGTTTTGTGGTATGTCACACCCCTCCCGATCAACAGCACCCCGTTTCGACCATAGGAGCTCGAACACAAGTCTGTTTTCTCTGTTCTGCGGCACGCCATACCCTTCCCATTGAACGGGACCCTGTTTCGACCGTACGCGGTCGAACAGACCCCGTTCCGGATGTTCTGGTTGGCTCCCGATAAACAGGACGACATCGCTGTACGCATTAGAGACCCCGCCCGTATGTACGTACATAGCCGTATTTACTATCTTGCAGCGTGGCTGTACGTACGTGTATATGACACTACAAAGAAATGTGAGCACATCCAATTGTGTTTTTCTCTTCTTATCAAGTTATTATGTATGAATAACCTGTTGGGTCAGATGGTCAAAAGAATGGGACAATAAAGAAGCGAGTTGATGCAACTAATTAGCGGAATTATGTAGAGTTTGCCTCTCATGTCATCGCCTTCATCCGTTTAATTCTATAGAAGAATGACCATCCACTACCTCCCCACCAGTAATCATTGTTGAAAGTCATTAAGAATAATCAACTCCTTCATGGTTAAATTTAAAAAAAAAAATGAAATTTCATGCATCAACACTGCACCATGCTAAACTTTACCGTACAAGCCATGTTTTAGTCATCTGTATTGAGTAGTACATGCACCGGTTCATGGAGGCATGTACCGATGATGCCCCACGTGGGGGGCCTTTTGAAGAAGATGCTTGGTCATATAAAGGTGAATGTGGGCATGTGCTTGTTCATATATAGGTGAATTTCACTCCCATTTATGGTCTTAAGGTTTTCTAGAGAGTAGAGAAACTAACAGAGACATGTCTGATTGTGGACATGTTTATTGTTCCTACAATTTAGAGGCATGTTGGCAGGCTACTGCAGTGGGCTACTATGGGCACAACTCTACCCATTCTCAAAACAACTATGCAAATCTAAGATAGTAAATACATGATGTGGGTGTTAGAATAAATATGTGCTTTAATGTTAATGTTGAAGGAAATATGCCCTAGAGGCAATACTAAAGTTATTATTTATTTCCTCATATCATGATGAATGTTTATTATTCATGCTAGAATTGTATTAACCGGAAACAATGATACATGTGTGAATACATAGACAAACATATAGTCACTAGTATGCCTCTACTTGACTAGCTCGTTTATCAAAGATGGTTATGTTTCCTAGCCATTGAAAGTGCGTTATATCGACTAGAGGGGGGGTGAATAGGCGATTTTTATGAATTCTTCACTGAGGAATTTGCTGGTGAGGAAATTCCTTAGCGAAGAACTACTTGCCGCGGAATAAGTACTCAGAAGTAAACATAACAGGATACAAACATAGTCATCATGATGAAATGAAGACTAGCACAGAGTACGAAAAGCGTAAACACAGGATAACAAGATGAAGACAAACAGACTGAAGAAATTGAACTGAGGAATTTGTGAAAGTCTTCAGTCAAAGTCTTCAAGCACAGATATGAACAACATTCAACACAGTAGTGAGGAAATGAAAGAGTTGAGGAAATAGAACCAGTCAGTTGGTGAAGACAATGATTTGGTAAACCAGTTCCAACTGCTGTCTCAGTTGTACGTCTGGTTGGAGCGGCTGAGTATTTAAACTCGAGGACACACAGTCCCGGACACCCAGTCTCTGAGCCGCAACTCAGGACACCCAGTCCTCACCGTATTCTCCTTGAACTAAGACCACGCAGGTCTCGTCCAATCACTCGTGGTAAGTCTTCAGGTGACTTCCAAACCTTCACAGACTTGGTCACTCGGCGATCCACAATTCCTCTTGGATGCTCTAGACCTTGACGCCTAACCGTCTGGAAGAAGCACAGTCTTCAAAGGTAACAAGCATCGGATCCACACAGGATCAATTTCTTCAGTGATGCTCAATCACTTTGGGTTTGTGGGGGTTTGGTTTTGGATTTTCCTCACTTGATGATTTTCGCTCAAAGTCCTCGGAGGATGGGTTGCTCTCAAATGACAAGTGTCAAGTTCTCTCGGAGCAGCCAACCAACTAGTGGTTGTAGGGGGCGTCTATTTATAGCCTAGGGAGCAGCCCGACATGATAAGACATAAATGCCCTTCAATGATATGACCGTTAGGTGGACAGGATATTTTGGATAGCTGGCGAGCAGCACAGCAACGGTCGGAAATTTGACTCTCAAATTCCTCAGGGCTATCATGTTCCTCACTGTGTAGGCAATTCGCACTGGCGAATTCCTAACTCCTCAGTCAGAGCAAAGTCCTCAGTGACCAGAAGAACTGCGTCTCTGTCACTGAAGAATTTGACTGAACTGTATGAGATTTCCAATGGCTTCACTCGAAGGGATTGGTAGGTGTAGGATTTTGAGTTGAGCATCACATGGAAATTTTTCCTTAGTATTTCCTCGACCCCCTTTAACAGTACGGTGTTTCCTATGACTCAAGAAAGAGAAAATGAAACTACAAAAACAAAAGTCTTCACGCTTCATGTTCCTCAAGTGAATACCAAGTCTTCAAGGTCACACCAATTTCTTCACTTTCAAAGTCTTCAGAAAGTCTTCAGAATATCAAAGTCTTCAGTCGAAGAACTTCATTTTTAGGGGTCGACTTTCTCTGTAAATATCAAAGTCCTCATAGACTTATAGACCTGTGTACACTCACAAGCGCATCAGTTACTTAACCTATAAGTCTTCAATACACCAAAATCACTAAGGGGCACTAGATGCACTTACAATCTCCCCCTTTTTGGTGATTGATGACAACATAGGTTAAGTTTTCAACGGGGAAAAACATATGAAGTGTAAATACTGATATTGAGGAATTTGATTGCAAGATATAGAAGAACTCCCCCTGAATATGTGCATAGTGAGGAATTTGCTTTTGAGGCAATGCACATTTGAAGAATTGAATCATGGAGACCTCGCCCTATATCTTGTAATTCATACACGCATTTGATATATAATATGAAGAATTTGAAATGCATGATGAAATATGGTGCCTGATGAGATTCAGCATGCGTGCAATAATATTAACGAGGAATAAGCATGCAGAATAGCACATCAAAAGTATCAGAGCTCAGTGTATCAAAAGCATCAGAGCACGACCAAAAATATCAAGGCACCATCGGATTTAAGATTACAACTCGATCCAATAAAAGTTTCGGAAGAACGAGAGTTGTAACTTAACAAAACGCCCATAATATAAACCCGCTTGAAGACTAACTCAGATTTCTCCCCCTTTGTCATCAAATGACCAAAAGGATCGAAACTGAGAACTAACGCCCCTGAAGAATTTCAAGTTGATGGAGGAGCGCTAGCGTTGTCGGGGTTGGTCGTTGAAGTAGGGCCTGCCACAGTGTCGTCCAAATCTTCATGTTCATCAGTTTCATGCGATGAAGAATAAGAGCTGGCCACCAGATCAGGAACTTTGACTCTCTTGAATTTCTTCGGAGGTGGTGCAGACCAGTCAAATGCTTCCTGGAGACCCATATTCTTCAGTGCTTCCGCGGAATATACATGAGTAAGAACATCCTTGGTGCGGTTGAGGGTTTCATGAAGGTGATACTGATCTTTCTTCACTGCATTATGGGTTGAGGTCATGTTGTGAAGAATTGCAGCAAATTGACGCTTCACCCATTTGTGATTGCGATCAACCTTCTGATGAAGACTGAGGAGTAACTCACGGTCAGTCATCACCCTGGGTGCTGTTGCTTGAGGTTTTTGCTTGGCTGATGTATTTGCGGCAGTGTCATGTGTTGCAGAATCGTCATTGGTGGAGTAAGATGTAGCTAGACGGAATTGACCATCCAATGGACGAGTGCCTTCATCGATCATAGCAGCTGCCTTGCCCTTATCATCAGATGATGAAACTGGTCGCTTGAGGACTTCAATGGGCGGCAAGTAGCTACCATGGTTCAGAGTGTCAGCCTTGTAATTCAGTGAAGATCTTGCCCTTATGAATCTCATAATCCAAGGCGCATAGGGCTTCAGCTCAAAAGGTGACATTGAAACATTAGCCAGAGTCCTCATGAAGAAATCATGGAAGTTGACGGGAACGCCATGAATGATGTTAAAAAGCATGTTCTTCATGATGCCAACGACGTCTTCATCATTTGAGTCGTGGCCTTTGATAGGACTCATTGTCTTCGTCAGGATTCGATAGACTGTCTGAGGCACATACAGCAGTTCTTTGACAAGGAATTTGGTTCGAGGAGCCTGCCCTGGCTTCAAAGGCTTCATGAGCACTTGCATATTATGATCTGTCAGTTCGCGGTCATTGTAGATGCAACGTGCACTGTCATGGGGAGGATCAAGAGGAAGGACACGAAGCAATTCAGTTGCTGGTTCCTTGTAGTGAGTGTTTTCTGTCATCCAATCCAGCACCCATGAATTGACATCTTCAGCATCTCCGGTGATATGCAAGGTGGCATAGAACTGAAGAATGAGTTCTTCATTCCAATCACAGATATCTGTGCAGAAATTCAGTAGTCCTGCATCGTGAATAACTTGGAGAACTGGCTCGAAGCACGACAGAGATTCCATATCCACATGAGGTATATGCTCATGATCGAAGATTTTGTCCTTGTCAAAGAGCACTGAGGAATAGAAGTTGGCTTGAGTAGCAGTCCAGAAACGTCTTTTCCTTATGCGAGCAGAGTCATATGGATTGTAATCAGTGAAGAACACATGCTCAGAAAAGAAGTCTTCAGCCTTGAATTTTTGCTTGCTCGAGAACGGATTCTTCGGTTTGGGCAGAGGGGTGTCGGTGATTTGCAGCACAACCTCAGGAATCGCGATCTCAGGTGCTTCAGGCTGAGGAATTTCTGGTTCCTCTTCTTGTGTAGTTTGAGGATCAACAGCAGGTTCTTCAGCACTAGCGGCTGGAATTTCTTCATGAACAGACGATGTGGGGTGAGTTTCTTCAGAGCCCATTTGAACAGTTGTAGCCGGGGACTGAGGAATTTGTTGAATGGGGGTGAAGAGAGGAGTATTGGGATGCTGACTTTCCCAAAAGTCATTGTTCATTACTGGTGTAGTGCACCCAATATCCACGTCTTCTTCTTCTTTTTCAATTTCCTCAACACCAGCCTCTTCAGCTGTGAACTGAGGCATAGGTGAGGAAACGACTGGCATTGAAGGGAATGCTTCCACTTCAATTTCTTCATCAAACTGTTCTGAGGTAGCAACAGAATGATTTTCTTCATCAGATCCGCTTGGGATCTTGTAGTCTTCTCCATAAGGAACAATATCCTTAGATGACATGGAGGAAATGGGAACGGCATCAATGGGATTTTCAAGCGAGCTGGTCATTGGCTTCATTTTCTTCGCGGCCGAAGAATTTGACGCAGCTGATGCCTTCCTTTTCTTCACTGCAGCTCGCTCTGCAGCCTTGGTCTTCTTCACTTCATAGGCAGAAGGAAGAATTGGAGTTGGTGTTGACGCAGGAGGAGCTGAGGACTGTGGTTCAGTTTCTTCAGGCGCAACTGGTGCAGTTGCCCTGATCTCTTCAGTTTCTTCAGGCGCACCACTAGTGGATGCCCTGGGAATTTCTTCAGCGGCTGGAATGGAGTCGTCAGCCCTGGAACTTGTATTCTCATCAGCAGGCTGAAAGTCATCAGCAGTGCTGGCATGTTCTTCAGCAGGCTGAGCAGAGTCTGTAGCCTGAGGATTTTCTTGTTGCGATGGGGCTGCAACAGTTGTCATTTTCTTCGTCAAATTGACGAATCTCACTTTGGCTCCTTGCCAATCAGCATTGTATGCATCGAAATCCTTGCTGAGGGCTTGGATCTCAGATTGAGCCTTGAGAAGTTCTTCAGGAGTCAGTCTGATGATGTTCTTCTTCAGAAGCTTCTCCTTTCTAGCTTGTGCTCTCTTGATCTCACGAGCCTTTTCAAATTTCCATTTCTCTTCAGCGATGAAATGGGTCAGCATATGACTTTGACCAGGAGTCAGAGGCAGATCAGGCATTGGAGTGTTTGGATCCTGATGCCATAAGTCGATGAAGTCAAGGATCTTCTTCGGATCCAAAAGCAGAGGCACATGTGTTCCTTTGGCTCTAGCGGCCTTTGCTTGTCTGTCTCTGATGATTTCTGCAAGTTCTTCATCAGAAGCCTCGTCATCAGAGGGCACGTGGAAAGCAACCTGTTTCTTTCTTGGACTTGGCCGAGGACCGCGTCCAGCTGTTGCTTTTGTCTTCAGCAGAGTGGGGCCTGATGAGGACATTGGTGCAGCTGAGGAACTTGCTGAGACACCAGAAGCAATCGAGAAACCCCGAGTCCTTTGACATGTAGCCAAATGCACAGGAGTTGAGGACTTGGAGGGAGCTGCTGAGGACATTGGTGGAGCAGCAGACCTCTGAGGAATTTGCCGTGAGGGCGCAACTGAGGAACTGGGCCGTGAGGGCGCTGACGGTGAAGCACTTGGCTTGCGAGCAGGCTTCTTTGGCATTGATTTCCTCGGCTTGACCGAGGTCTCAGCGGCAGCAGCAGTAGCAGAATCCTCATTGAATTTCCTCACTGCCTCCTTGGCTTGTCTTGCCAGTTTTGCTTGACGCCTAGACCATTCTTCAGGAAAGTCCTCACCACGCTTGATGCTGGTGGGATCAGCGACTTGGCCAGGTGCCAATGGAGCTCTTGGGCATGGAGGGTTTAAGGCGAATTTCTTCATGTACTTTGGAGTAACATAGCGATATTCCCTCCATTCTCGTGCCCATCTTCGTTCTATCCTCTGAATGCACACTTTGCGCTGATTTTTGTTCTCTTTGCCAAATTTGGGTTCATTAGGTGTGCAATAATCTTTGTATATTTCATCAGGGATCTCGAAGGCAGTCATGACCTCCGGTTTCTTTCCTCCTTTATGCGGTCTCTTTCCTTCTGCCATTTTCTTCAGATGAGGAATTTGAACAATTGAACACTCTGAAGAAGTATGCAGTTTTTCTTCGAGGAACGCTGCAAATGATTTAAGTTGATGAGAACCTACTGATTCAGCAGCGGACATGAGTACCTGTGAACAGAGTGTAGGTGCGAGGAATTTGGAGAGGTCATATGCGTTCTCAGAAGGTTTTTCGAAAAGACAAGTTTTGAGGAATTTGACCAGTTGAGCCTTGAGGAATTTCACTAAGCGTTCTTGTCTTAGGTTCCAGAGTTGTACAGATCGAAAATCCGCACAATTGAGGAATCTTTAAGAAATGAGTGCTTAGAGAGACGGATCAAGAGCATACAGTGTGTGAGGTGTTCATATGTGAAGATTTGAAGTATAAAACACCTTTGAAGATTTTCAGAAAAGTTTGAGGATCAAAGCGAGTAATAAAAATGACTTTTAATTACCCGAACTGAAGAACACGACGAACAGAGATGAACCATGGTGAAGCTCGTCAAGTTAGATCTCCCACGCCCTAACTTGGCAGAGGGAGACAGCTACGGCGGCGGCGGAGTGAAGATTTCCGCAGCCGGCGCGAGTACGACGGCGACGAGGTCGAGGCAGTGAAGCTCTTCCTCACCGACGGCGATGGAATAGCGGCGGCGCTAGGGTTTGAGGAGAGCTCGAGCGAGAGACAGCGACCGAGCGGAGTAAATGAAGTAAGGAAGGGAGAGGGGTATTTATAGCCACGGTAAAAACTGTTCGCCTGAAGATTTTGGGACGAACATGCCCCTGCCCTTTCTTCTTCACGCGACATGTGTCACCATGTACTGTGCAGATGAGATCGTGTAAGATCGTGGGTGAACAAAATAATGTATCGTGGGATGCGGAACGGTTTGAGCGGTAAAACCGAAAATCTGGATAAGATTTGTTTTAAAATTGCGTTCGCAATTTCTTCAGCTGACAAGGACACAGTGAAGATTTTGAACGAGTTTCAATCAGAACGCACATGAAGAATTTGTGAATAGATTGGGTTGAGTATAGCATAGAGGGGGAAGGGTCCGATCACATTCACTTAGCAGAAATCGCAACTTGAAGAAATAGCAATAAGTGAATGCTGTAGAGGACATAAAATCATATATATATATATATATAGCCAATGAAGAAAAACGACGGAACCAGTGAAGATTTTGAACAGTTGAAGAATTTGAAAAACTGAAGAATTTCAAAAATGAGGAAAAACTCAAATTGAAGATTTTCAACTTTTGTGGTGGCGTGACCCACCGTATAAGAATGATGATTTCAGACACCGCGTACAATTGTCGTAGGGTTCTGAGAATCAAATTCTTCATTAATTTCTTCACACTTAGAGTGTTATTCTTCATTGATTGAAGAAAAACGTTTCTTCATGTGTTGCACATCTAAGTCATCAATTCTGCATAAGGGTTAGGATGTGTGTCCTTTTCAAAGAACATTCGAAGATTCTAAGATATTTAGCTCACACCGCAACTTGCTAAATCTCTTCTCATCCAAGGGCTTGGTGAAGATATCATCTAGCTGTTCTTCAGTCTTCACATGCTCGATGGAGATGTCGCCCTTCAACACATGATCACGAAGAAAATGATGACGAATCTGGATGTGCTTAGTCTTTGAGTGCTGAACTGGGTTTTGAGCAATCTTGATGGCACTCTCATTGTCGCAGAGGAGAGGCACATTCTTCACGTTGACGCCATAGTCCTTGAGGGTTTGCTTCATCCAAAGCAATTGAGCACAGCAAGAGCCAGCAGCAATGTATTCAGCTTTAGGAGTAGATAGTGAGACGCAGTTCTGTTTCTTTGAGGACCAACAGACCAAAGATCGTCCGAGGAAATGACAAGTACCAGATGTTGACTTGCGGTCCACACGATCACCAGCATAGTCAGAGTCAGAATATCCAATGCGATCAAAAGCAGAGCCTTTGGGGTACCATAATCCTAGTGTTGGTGTGTGAGCTAGATATCGAAGAATATGCTTCACAGCCTTATGGTGTGATTCCTTCGGTGCAGCTTGAAATCGGGCACACATGCAAACACTAAGCATTATATCTGGCCTAGATGCACATAAGTACAATAAAGAACCAATCATGGAGCGGTATACCTTGTGATCGAAGTCAATACCATTTTCATCAGTGCATAGATGGCCATTTGTGGGCATAGGAATTTTGACGCCTTTGCAATCTTGCATGCCGAATTTCCTCAGTACATCTTTGAGGTATTTCTCCTGAGATATGAATATGCCATTGCGCTGCTGACGAATTTGAAGACCTAAGAAGAATTTCAATTCTCCCATCATAGACATTTGATATTCTTCACTCATCATATAGGCAAATTCATCACTGTAACGTTGGTTAGTACAGCCAAAGATAATATCATCAACATATATCTGGCACACAAACAGTTCACCATCATATGATTTAGTAAAAAGAACCGGGTGTGAAGCCATTCTTCACGAAGAATTCCTTCAATGTATCATACCACGCCCGAGGGGCTTGCTTGAGGCCATAGAGGGCCTTACTGAGTCTGAAGACTTTGTCAGGATTCTTTGGATCTTCAAAACCTGGGGGTTGAGCAACATATACTTCTTCCTCAAGCTTACCATTGAGGAATGCACTTTTCACATCCATTTGATATAAGATGATATCATGATGGTTAGCGTAAGCAAGTAATATGCGAATAGCCTCAAGTCTAGCAACAGGTGCAAAAGTTTCATCGAAATCAATTCCTTCATCCTGTGTGTAGCCTTGAGCTACTAGTCGTGCCTTATTCCTCACCACAAGGCCATTTTCATCTTGCTTGTTGTGGTAGATCCACTTTGTGCCAATGATATTATGCTTGCGAGGATCTGGGCGATTGACCAATTCCCAGACATTGTTCAGCTCGAACTGATGTAATTCTTCTTGCATAGCCTGAATCCACTCTGGCTCCAGAAATGCTTCATCTACCTTAGTGGGCTCTGTGATAGAGACAAAAGCATAGTGCCCACAAAAGTTAGATAAATGTGATGCTTTTGAGCGTGTGAGAGGACCTGGTGCGCTAATGTCATCGATGATCTTCTCCACTTGCACTTCTTTTGCAACGCGTGGATGAGTTGGTTGTCGCTGAGGATTTTGATCAGCATTTTCTTCAGCACCATTTTCCTCATCATGTTCTTCAGGTGCATCAGCTCGACGTTCTTCATGAACTGGAATGAATTCTTCAGCAGATTCTTCAGTCGGAATGACATCCTCAGTTGCCTTGAGCTTGATAGCATCTTCAGGTGCTGGTTCATCTAACACAGAAGGTAGGTGCTCTCTTTGCGAGCCATTAGTTTCTTCGAACCGCACATCTCCAGTGTCAACAATCTTGTGAAGAACAATGTTGAAGACTCTGTAGGTGTGCGAGTCCTTTCCGTAACCAAGCATAAAACCTTCATGTGCTTTCGGTGCAAATTTAGAGTTGTGGTGAGGATCTCTAATCCAACATTTAGCACCGAAGACTTTGAAATAACTCACATTGGGTTTCTTGTCAGTGAGGAGTTCATAGGCAGTCTTCTTGAAGAATTTGTGAAGATATACTCTGTTGATGATGTGGCAAGCAGTATCAATTGCATCAATCCAAAAACGCTGAGGCATTTTGTACTCATCAAGCATAGTGCGAGCCATCTCAACAAGAGTTCTATTCTTGCGCTCCACGACGCCATTCTGCTGAGGAGTATAGGGAGCAGATAACTCATGAGTAATACCAAGTTCATCAAGATATGCATCAAGACCGGAATTCTTGAACTCAGTTCCATTGTCACTTCTGATATGCTTGATCTTCACACTAAAGTTGGTTGAAGCCCTCGAGGAAAATCGTTTGAAGACTTCCTGCACTTCATGTTTGTAAGTAACAATGTGTACCCATGTATATCGAGAATAATCATCAACAATGACAAAACCATATAGAGATGCATCATTAGTGACTGCTGAATAATGATTAGGTCCGAAGAGGTCCATGTGAAGCAATTCGAATGGACGGGTAGTGGTCATGATAGTCTTCGCTGGATGCTTGGCCTTGGTCATTTTTCCGGCTTCGCAGGCTCCGCATAAGTGATCCTTGAGGAATTTGACATTCTCAATGCCAATGACATGCTTCTTCTTCGCAAGCGTGTTCAAATTCCTCATGCCTGCGTGACCAAGTCGTCGATGCCATAGCCAGCCCTCTGAAGCTTTTGCAAGTAGACATACGGCTGGTTGTGGTCCTGTAGAGAAATCAACAATATACAGATCTCCTCTCCTAAAGCCTTCGAAGACTTTGGAATTGTCAGCTTCCATAATCACAACACAGCGATATTTGCCAAAGACAACAACCATATCAAGATCACAAAGCATTGAGTCTGACATGAGATTGTATCCTAAGGACTCAACAAGCATTACTTTGTCCATGTGCTTATCCTTAGAGATAGCAACCTTACCAAGACCCAATACCAGACTTTTGCCTTTGTCAGCAAAGATGATATGCTTCAGAGGTGACGGTGATAAGGGAGCATCCATCAATAGATTCTTGTCACCAGTCATGTGATTTGTACATCCACTATCGAGGACCCATTCAGTGGTTTTGGGTTGATCATCCTGCAGATGAATTAGTGTAGCTTACAATCTCATATGCTTCATCAGTGAAGAATATGATATCAAGTTCATCAGATGAATTTCATCAAGCAGTAAACAGATATAGCAGTATCAGGATGTGTGAAATGAAAGTTCATTTCATCATGATTCGCCTGCGTCCTTTCAGGCATTTTTGTCAGGTCCCCAGCAAATTCTTCAGACGTTAGAGCACGTCTGGAGACCTGACCCTACAGAAGAGATTAGTTCTTTTTCTTCACCACCCACATCTGGAGGGGTGGCAAAGAGTTTATCATCCTGCGAGCACCATGTGAGAAAGGTGGCAAAGATGCCAAACCATTTCGCTTCACATAAGAGGGGTTAGGGTAAGCATATGAATAAGCAGAGTAATTCTTCGAGGACTTATGAACATAATGGTTTGAAGAATAATGCACATATTCATAGCCCTTAGCTCTACCCTGCGAGACAGAGTTGTTAGCACGATGATAATCATATGAGGACTTTGATCCAGTTGAGGAATTTGATCCATATGAAGAATTTGGTCCATATGAAGAATTTGATCTGGGGTTCCGGTTCTTCACAGGTGGTGTCATGAGGACATTCACCTGAAGACTTTCAACACAACTTTTGGGAACCCAGATTTTCTTCATAGGAGAACCGTTCCTGCAGTTAGTGCCAACATATCTAGCAAATACTTCACCATTCTGATTTTTGAACAGTTTATAGTTGGAGTCAAATGACTCATCAGAAGAATGAGGAGATTCACATGTAAAGCTAGATAAGTTAGATGGATCAACTGGAGGTCCCTTTGCAGCAACCCATGAGGTTTTAGGGTACTGCTCAGGCTTCCAATATGTTCCATCAGCATTGAGTTTCCTCTCAAAGGCAATACCCTCTTTTCTAGGGTTTCTATTGAGGATCTGCTTTTTGAGCACATCACAAAGTGTCTGATGCCCTTTGAGGCTTTTGTACATGCCTGTCATGTACAATTCCTTCAGCCCTGCATTGTCAGTGATACTAGCAATGTCCTCAGATGAGGAGTTAGTGATAGCAGAGGCAGATGAAGAATTTGTAACATTTGAAGCATTTGAACATTCAGGTGAAGAATTAGCAGATTCACGTTCAATGCACTTTAAGCATGGAGGAACAAATTCTTCCTGAGAAGCGCTGATTTGTTGAGCTAGTAATGAATCGCGCTCCTTTTGAAGATCTTCATAACACACTCTTAGCTTTTCAAGATCTTCCTTTCTTTGAAGAGATTGAAGAGAAAGTTTCTCGTGATCAGTTAAGAGGGTATTATGTTGATCTTGAAGGACGTCAAGCTTGGAGTGAATTCTCTGAAGACATTCACCCAATGCTTTTGACTGATCCATTTCTTTGTGCAACATATTATCACTCTTTTCTAGCATATCTTGAGTTTGTTCTAAAACCGTTTGTTGTTTAGTGGCAACGCAAATAAGTTTGGTATAGCAGGATTCAATATCATCATCAGATTCATCATTGTCAGATCATTATCAGATTCATTATCACAAGACTCGAATGAGGAGCATTCGGTTACCTCAGCACCGTTTGCCATGAGACAAGATGCAGAAGATGATGATTCTGGCTCGAAAGTCATCGTTTTGAGAGATTCCTTGAAGTCCTCAAACCAGGGATCATGACGAGTTCGATGACCTTCATAGACATCAGAGATTCGGTCCCAGATGAGCTTCGAATTGCCAAGATGCATAATTCGCCCGAATTGATCTCTGGATAGGCAGGAGCAGATGATATCCTTCGCTATGATATCAAGTCGAGTGTACTTGCGAATATCATCAGCATTCGCCATCTTGCATAGATCAGTAAGACCAATCTCGGTGACGGTCCACAGCTCGCTGTTCTTTGCCATGAGGCGCTTCCTCATCATGGCCTTCCACTTGGGATAGTCATGACCGTCAAAGATAGGGCATGTCACTTTGTTCATACCTGCGGTCGACATAACTAAAACTCCAGGCGGTTAAACCAAAATCACACAGAACAAGGGAGTACCTTGCTCTGATACCAATTGAAAGTGCGTTATATCGACTAGAGGGGGGGTGAATAGGCGATTTTTATGAATTCTTCACTTAGGAATTTGCTGGTGAGGAAATTCCTTAGCGAAGAACTACTTGCCGCGGAATAAGTACTCAGAAGTAAACATAACAGGATACAAACATAGTCATCATGGTGAAATGAAGACTAGCACAGAGTACGGAAAGCGTAAACACAGGATAACAAGATGAAGACAAACAGACTGAAGAAATTGAACTGAGGAATTTGTGAAAGTCTTCGGTCAAAGTCTTCAAGCACAGATATGAACAACATTCAACACAGTAGTGAGGAAATGAAAGAGTTGAGGAAATAGAACCAGTCAGTTGGTGAAGACAATGATTTGGTAAACCAGTTCCAACTGCTATCTCAGTTGTACGTCTGGTTGGAGCGGCTGAGTATTTAAACTCGAGGACACACAGTCCCGGACACCCAGTCTCTGAGCCGCAACTCAGGACACCCAGTCCTCACCGTATTCTCCTTGAACTAAGACCACGCAGGTCTCGTCCAATCACTCATGGTAATTCTTCAGGTGACTTCCAAACCTTCACAGACTTGGTCACTCGGCGATCCACAATTCCTCTTGGATGCTCTAGACCTTGAAGCCTAACCGTCTGGAAGAAGCACAGTCTTCAAAGGTAACAAGCGTCGGATCCACGCAGGATCAATTTCTTCAGTGATGCTCAATCACTTTGGGTTTGTGGGGGTTTGGTTTTGGATTTTCCTCACTTGATGATTTTCGCTCAAAGTCCTCGGAGGATGGGTTGCTCTCAAATGACAAGTGTCAAGTTCTCTCGGAGCAGCCAACCAACTAGTGGTTGTAGGGGGCGTCTATTTATAGCCTAGGGAGCAGCCCGACATGATAAGACATAAATGCCCTTCAATGATATGACCGTTAGGTGGACAGGATATTTTGGACAGCTGGCGAGCAGCACAGCAATGGTCGGAAATTTGACTCTCAAATTCCTCAGGGCTATCATGTTCCTCACTGTGTAGGCAATTCGCACAGGCGAATTCCTAACTCCTCAGTCAGAGCAAAGTCCTCAGTGACCAGAAGAACTGCGTCTCTGTCACTGAAGAATTTGACTGAACTGTATGAGATTTCCAATGGCTTCACTCGAAGGGATTGGTAGGTGTAGGATTTTGAGTTGAGCATCACATGGAAATTTTTCCTTAGTATTTCCTCGACCCCCTTTAACAGTACGGTGTTTCCTATGACTCAAGAAAGAGAAAATGAAACTACGAAAACAAAAGTCTTCACGCTTCATGTTCCTCAAGTGAATACCAAGTCTTCAAGGTCACACCAATTTCTTCACTTTCAAAGTCTTCAGAATATCAAAGTCTTCAGTCGAAGAACTTCATTTTTAGGGGTCGACTTTCTCTGTAAATATCAAACTCCTCATAGACTTATAGACCTGTGTACACTCACAAGCGCATCAGTTACTTAACCTATAAGTCTTCATTACACCAAAATCACTAAGGGGCACTAGATGCACTTAGAGCCATGGACAAAAGAGTTGTCATTTGATTAACGGGATCACATCATTAGGAGAATGATGTGATTGACATGACCCATTCCGTTAGCCTAGCACTTGATCATTTAGTATGTTGCTATTGCTTTCTTCATGACTTATACATGTTCCTGTAACTACGAGATTATGCAACTCCTGTTTACCGGGGGAACACTTTGTGTGCTACCAAACGTCACAACGTAACTGGGTGATTATAAAGGTGCTCTACAGGTGTCTCCAAAGGTACATGTTGAGTTGGCATAATTCGAGATTAGGTTTTGTCACTCCGATTGTCGGAGAGGTATCTCTGGGCCCTCTCGGTAATACACATCACTTAAGCCTTGCAAGAATTATAACTAATGAGTTAGTTACGAAATGATGTATTACGGAACGAGTAAAGAGACTTGCCGGTAACGAGATTGAACTAGGTATTGGATACCGACGATCGAATCTCGGGCAAGTAACATACCGATGACAAAGGGAACAACGTATGTTGTTATGCGGTTTGACCGATAAAGATCTTCGTAGAATATGTAGGAACCAATATGGACATCCAGGTTCCGCTATTGGTTATTGACCGAGAATAGTTCTAGGTCATGTCTACATAGTTCTCGAACCCGTAGGGTCCGCACGCTTAACGTTACGATGATAGTTTTATTATGAGTTTATAAGTTTTGATGTACCAAAGGTTGTTCGGAGTCCCGGATGTGATCACAGACATGACGAGAAGTCTCGAAATGGTTGAGACATAAAGATTGATATATTGGATGACTATATTTTTCGGAGAAAAACCGGAGTGCCAGAGGGTTACCGGAACCCCCCCGGGAACTAATGGGCCCTGTTGGGCCCTAGTGGAGAGAGAGAGGAGCCGGCCAGGGCAAGAGGCGCGCCCCCTCCCCTTGAGTCCGAATAGGACAAGGAAGGGGGGGGGCGCCCCCTTGCCTTTCCCCTCTCCCACTCCTTCCTTCCCCCTCCTTCTTGGAATAGGAAAGGGAGGGGGCAAACCTACTTGGAGTAGGTTTCCCCCTCCTAGGGCACGCCACCTCCTTGGCCGGCCCCCTCCTCCTCCCCCCCTTTATATACGGAGGAGGGGGGCACCTCTAGATACACAAGTTGATCTACGGATCGTTCCTTAGCCGTGTGCGGTGCCCCCTCCACCATATTCCACCTCGGTCATATCGTCGCGGAGTTTAGGCGAAGCCCTGCGCCGGTAGAACATCATCACCGTCACCACGCCGTCGTGCTGACGGAACTCATCCCCGATGCTTTGCTGGATTGGAGCCCGGGGAACGTCATCGAGCTGAACGTGTGCTGAACACGGAGGTGCCGTACGTTCGGTGCTTGGATTGGTCGGATCATGAAGACGTACGACTAAATCAACTGCGTTGTCATAACGCTTCCGCTTACGGTCTACGAGGGTACGTGGACATCACTCTCCCCTCTCGTTGCTATGCCATCACCATGATCTTGCGTGTGCGTAGGAATTTTTTTGAAAATTACTACGTTACCCAACAGTGGCATCCGAGCCTAGGTTTTATGCGTTGATGTTATATGCACGAGTAGAACACAAGTGAGTTGTGGGCGATACAAGTCATACTGCTTACCAGCATGTCATACTTTGGTTCAGCGGTATTGTTGGATGAAGCGGCCCAAACTAACATTACGCGTACGCTTACGTGAGACTGGTTTTACCGCCGTCCTTTGCACATAGGTGACTAGCAGGTGTCTGTTTCTCCAACTTTAGTTGAAGCGAGTGTGGCTACGCCCGGTCCTTGCGAAGGTTAAAACATCACTAACTTGACAAACTATCATTGTGGTTTTGATGCGTAGGTAAGAACGGTTCTTGCTCAGCCCGTAGCAGCCACGTAAAACTTGCAACAACAAAGTAGAGGACGTCTAACTTGTTTTTGCAGGGCATGTTGTGATGTGATATGGTCAAGACGTGATGCTATATTTTATTGTATGAGATGATCATGTTTTGTAATCGAAGTTATCGGTAACTGGCAGGAGCCATATGGCTGTCGCTTTATTGTATGAAATGCATGAAGGAAATATGCCCTAGAGGCAATAATAAAGTTATTATTTATTTCCTCATATCATGATAAATGTTTATTATTCATGCTAGAATTATATTAACCGGAAACATGATACATGCGTGAATACATAGACAAAACTATAGTCACTAGTATGCCTCTACTTAACTAGCTCATTAATCAAAGATGGTTATGTTTCCTAACAATAGACATGTGTTGTCACTTGATTAGTGGGATCACATCATTAGAAGAATGATGTGATTGACATAACCCATTCCGTTAGCCTAGCACTTGATCGTTTAGTATACTGCTATTGCTTTCTTCATGACTTATACATGTTCCTGTAACTATGAGAATTATGCAACTCCCGTTTACCGGAGGAACACTTTGGGTGCTACCAAACATCACAATGTAACTGGGTGATTATAAAGGAGTACTACAGGTGTCTCCGAAGGTACATGTTGAGTTGGCGTATTTCGAGATTAGGTTTTGTCACTCCGATCGTCGGAGAGGTATCTCTGGGCCCTCTCGGTAATGCACATCATTATAAGCCTTGCAAGCAATGTGACCAATGAGTTGGTTACGAGATGATGCATTACAGAACGAGTAAAGAGACTTGCCGGTAACGAGATTGAACTAGGTATTGGATACCGACGATCAAATCTCGGGCAAGTAACATACCGATGACAAAGGGAACAACGTATGTTGTTATGCGGTTTGACCGATAAAGATCTTCGTAGAATATGTAGGAACCAATATGGGCATCCAGGTCCCGCTATTGGTTATTGACCAAGAATGGTTCTAGGTCATGTCTACATAGTTCTCGAACCCGTAGGGTCCGCACGCTTAACGTTACGATGACAGTTTTATTATGAGTTTATAAGTTTTGATGTACCGAAGTTTGTTCGGAGTCCCGGATGTGATCACGGACATGACGAGGAGTCTCGAAATGGTTGAGACATAAAGATTGATATATTGGACAACTACATTCGGACACCGGAAGTGTTCCGGGTGATTTCGGAGAAAACCGGAGTGCCGGAGGGGTTACCGGACCCCCCCGGGGAAGTATTGGGCCTTAGTGGGCCTGAGGGGAGAGAGAGGGCAGCAGCCCAGGAGGTGGCGCGCCCCCTTCCAAGGGGAGTCCGAATTGGACTAGGGGAGGGGGCGCGGCCCCTCTTTCCCTCTCCCTCTCCCCCTCTTTCCTTCCCCTTCCTCCTTCCTAGTTGGACTAGGAAAGGGGAGTCCTACTCCCACTAGGAGGAGGACTGCCCCCTCCTTGGCACGCCCCAAGGGCCGGCCGGCCTCCCCCCTTGCTCCTTTATATATGGGGGCAGGGGGCACCCCATAGACACACAAGTTGATCTACGGATCGTTCCTTAGCCGTGTGCGGTGCCCCCTCCACCATATTCCACCTTGGTCATATCGTCGTGGAGTTTAGGCGAAGCCCTGTGCCGGTAGAACATCATCATCGTCACCACGCCGTCGTGCTTATGGAACTCATCTCCGGAGCTCTGCTGGATTGGAGGCCGGAGATCGTCATCGAGCTGAACGTGTGCTGAACTCGGAGGCTCCGTATGTTCGGTGCTTGGATTGGTCGGATCATGAAGACGTACGACTACATCAACCGCGTTGTGCTAACGCTTCCGCTTACGGTCTACGAGGGTACGTAGACAGCACTCTCCCCTCTCGTTGCTATACCATCACCATGATCTTGCGTGTGCGTAGGAATTTTTTTGAAATTACTACGTTCCCCAACAGTGGTATCAGAGCCTAGGTTTTATGCGTTGATGTTATATGCACGAGTAGAACACTAGAGAGTTATGGGCGATACAAGTCATACTGCTTACCAGCATGTCATACTTTGGTTCGGCGGTATTGTGAGATGAAGCGGCCCGGACCGACATTACGCGTACGCTTACGCGAGACTGGTTTCACCGTTACGAGCACTCGTGCTTAAAGGTGGCTGGCGGGTGTCTGTCTCTCTCACTTTAGCTGAATCGAGTGTGGCTACGCCCGGTCCTTGTGAAGGTTAAAACAGCACCAACTTGACGAACTATCGTTGTGGTTTTTTGATGCGTAGGTAAGAACGGTTCTTGCTAAGCCCGTAGCAGCCACGTAATATTTGCAACAACAAAGTAGAGGACGTCTAACTTGTTTTTGCAGGGCATGTTGTGATGTGATATGGTCAAGACGTGATGTTATATTGTATGAGATGATCATGTTTTGTAATCGAAGTTATCGGCAATTGGCAGGAGCCATATGGTTGTCGCTTTATTGTATGAAATGCAAACGCCCTGTAATTGCTTTACTTTATCACTAAGCGGTAGCGATAGTCGTAGAAGCAATAGATGGCGTAACGACAACGATGCTACGATGGAGATCAAGGTGTCGCGCCGGTGAAGATGGTGATCACGACGGTGCTTCGGAGATGGAGATCACAAGCACAAGATGATGATGGCCATATCATATCACTTATATTGATTGCATGTGATGTTTATCCTTTATGCATCTTATCTTGCTTTGATTAACGGTAGCATTTTAAGATGATCTCTCACTAAAATTATCAAGAAGTGTTCTCCCTGAGTATGCACCGTTGCCAAAGTTCGTCGTGCCCAGACACCACGTGATGATCGGGTGTGATAAGCTCTACGTCCATCTACAACGGGTGCAAGCCAGTTTTGCACACGCGGAATACTCAGGTTAAACTTGACGAGCCTAGCATATGCAGATATGGACTCGGAACACGGAGACCGAAAGGTCGAGCGTGAATCATATAGTAGATATGATCAACATAGTGATGTTCACCATTGAAAACTACTCCATCTCACGTGATGATCGGTTATGGTTTAGTTGATTTGGATCACGTGATAACTTAGATGACTAGAGAGATGTCTGTCTAAGTGGGAGTTCTTAAGTAATATGATTAATTGAACTTAAATTTATCATGAACTTAGTACCTTATAGTATTTTGCTTGTCTATGTTTGTTTGTAGATAGATGGCTCGTGCTGTTGTTCCGTTGAATTTTAATGCGTTCCTTGAGAAAGCAAAGTTGAAAGATGATGGTAGCAATTACACGGACTGGGTCCGTAACCTGAGGATTATCCTCATTGCTGCACAGAAAAGTTACGTCCTGGAAGCACCGCTGGGTGCCAGGCCTGCTGCTGATGCAACTGACGATGTTAAGAACGTCTGGCAGAGCAAAGCTGATGACTACTCTATAGTTCAGTGTGCCAAGCTTTACGACTTAGAACCGGGTCTTCAACGACATTTTGAACGTCATGGAGCATATGAGATGTTCCTGGAGTTGAAGTTAATATTTCAAGCAAATGCCCGGATTGAGAGATATGAAGTCTCCAATAAGTTCTACAACTGCAAGATGGAGGAGAATAGTTCTGTCAGTGAGCATATACTCAAAATGTCTGGGTATAATAATCACTTGATTCAACTCGGAGTTAATCTTCCGGATGATAGCGTCATTGACAGAATTCTCTAATCACTGCCACCAAGCTACAAGAGTTTTGTGATGAACTATAATATGCAAGGGATGAACAAGACTATTCCCGAGCTCTTCGCAATGCTAAAAGCCACGGAGGTAGAAATCAAGAAGGAGCATCAAGTGTTGATGGTCAACAAGACCACTAATTTCAAGAAAAAGGGCAAAGGGAAGAAGAAGGGGAACTTCAAAAAGAACGGCAAGCAAGTTGCTGCTCAAGAGAAGAAACCCAAGTCTGGACCTAAGCCTGAAACTGAGTGCTTCTACTGCAAGCAGACTGGTCACTGGAAGCGGAACTGCCCCAAGTATTTGGCGGATAAGAAGGATGGCAAAGTGAACAAAGGTATGTGTGATATACATGTTATTGATGTGTACCTAACTAGATCTCGTAGTAGCACCTGGGTATTTGATACTGGTTCTGTTGCTAATATTTGCAACTCGAAACAGGGACTACGGAATAAGCGAGCACTGGCCAAGGACGAGGTGACGATGCGCGTGGGAAACGGTTCCAAAGTCGATGTGATCGCGGTCGGCACGCTACCTCTACATCTACCTTCGGGATTAGTTTTAGACCTGAATAATTGTTATTTGGTGCCAGCGTTGAGCATGAACATTATATCTGGATCTTGTTTGATGCGAGACGATTATTCATTTAAATCAGAGAATAATGGTTGTTCTATTTATATGAGTAATATCTTTTATGGTCATGCACCCTTGAAGAGTGGTCTATTTTTATTGAATCTCGATAGTAGTGATACACATATTCATAGTGTTGAAACCAAAAGATGCAGAGTTGATAACGATAGTGCAACTTATTTGTGGCACTGCCGTTTGGGTCATATCGGTGTAAAGCGCATGAAGAAACTCCATACTGATGGGCTTTTGGAATCACTTGATTATGAATCACTTGGTACTTGCGAACCGTGCCTTATGGGCAAGATGACTAAAACACCGTTCTCTGGAACTATGGAGCGAGCAAACTGACTTGTTGGAAATCATACATACTGATGTTTGTGGTCCAATGAATGTTGAGGCTCGCGGCGGGTATCGTTATTTTCTCACCTTCACAGATGATTTGAGCAGATATGGGTATATCTACTTAATGAAACACAAGTCTGAAACATTTGAAAAGTTCAAAGAATTTCAGAGTGAAGTGGAAAATCATCGTAACAAGAAAATAAAGTTTCTACGATCTGATCGTGGAGGAGAATATTTGAGTTACGAGTTTGGTCTACACTTGAAACAATGTGGAATAGTTTCGCAACTCACGCCACCTGGAACACCACAACGAAATGGTGTGTCCGAACGTCGTAATCGTACTTTACTAGATATGGTGCGATCTATGATGTCTCTTACTGATTTACCGCTATTGTTTTGGGGTTATGCTTTAGAGACGGCCGCAATCACGTTAAATAGGGCACCATCAAAATCCGTTGAGACGACGCCTTATGAACTGTGGTTTGGCAAGAAACCAAAGTTGCCGTTTCTTAAAGTTTGGGGCTGCGATGCTTATGTAAAGAAACTTCAACCAGATAAGCTCGATCCCAAATCGTAGAAATGTGTCTTCATAGGATACCCAAAAGAGACTGTTGGGTACACCTTCTATCACAGATCCGAAGGCAAAACATTCGTTGCTAAGAATGGATCCTTTCTAGAGAAGGAGTTTCTCTCGAAAAAAGTGAGTGGGAGGAAAGTAGAACTTGATGAGATAACTGTATCTACTCCCTTATTGGAGAGTAGTTCATCACAAGAACCGGTTCCTGTGACAACTACACCAATTAGTGAGGAAGCTAATGATATTGATCATGAAACTTCAGATCAAGTTTCTACTGAACCTCGTAGGTCTACCAGAGTAAGATCCGCACCAGAGTGGTACGGTAATCCTATTCTGGAAGTCATGTTACTTGACCATGATGAACCTACGAACTATGAGGAAGCGATGATGAGCCCAGATTCCGCAAAATGGCTAGAGGCCATGAAATATGAGATGGGATCCATGTATGAAAACAAAGTATGGACTATGGTTGACTTACCCGATGATCGGAAAGCCATTGAGAATAAATGGATTTTTAAGAAGAAGACTGATGCTGATGGTAATGTAACTGTCTGTAAAGCTCGACTTGTTGCAAAAGGTTTTTGACAAGTTCAAGGGGTTGACTACGATGAGACTTTCTCACCCGTAGCGATGCTTAAGTCCGTCTGAATCATGTTAGCTATTGCTGTATTTCATAATTATCAAATTTGGCAAATGGATGTCAAAACTGCATTCTTGAATGGATTTCTAGAAGAAGAGTTGTATATGATGCAGCCAGAAGGTTTTGTTGATCCAAAAGGTGCTAACAAAGTGTGCAAGCTCCAGCGATCCATTTATGGACTGGTGCAAGCATCTCGGAGTTGGAATAAACGTTTTGATAGTGTGATCAAAGCATATGGTTTTATACAGACTTTTGGAGAAGCCTGTATTTACAAAAAGTGAGTGGGAGCTCTGTAGCATTTCTAATTTTATATGTAGATGACATATTATTAATTGGAAATGATATAGAATTTCTGGATAGCATAAAGGGATACTTGAATAAAAGTTTTTCAATGAAAGACCTCGGTGAAGCTGCTAACATATTGGGCATCAAGATCTATAGAGACAAATCAAGACGCTTAATAGGACTTTCACAAAGCACATACCTTGACAAAATTTTGAAAAAGTTCAAAATGGATCAGGAAAAGAAAGGTTTCTTGCCTGTGCTACAAGGTGTGAAGTTGAGTCAAACTCAATGCCCGACCACAGCGGAAGATAGAGAGAAAATGAAAGATGTTCCCTATGCTTCAGCCATAGGCTCTATCATGTATGCAATGCTGTGTACCAGACCAGACGTATGCTTAGCAATAAGCTTGGCAGGAAGGTACCAAAGTAATCCAGGTGTGGATCACTGGACAGCGGTCAAGAACATCCTGAAATACCTGAAAAGGACTAAGGATATGTTTCTCGTATATGGAGGTGACAAAGAGCTAGTCGTAAATGGTTACGTCGATGCAAGCTTTGACACTGATCCGGACGATTCTAAATCGCAAACCGGATACGTGTTTTCATTAAATGGTGGAGCTGTAAGTTGGTGCAGTTCTAAACAAAGCGTCATGGCGGGATCTACATGTGAAGCGGAGTACATAGCTGCTTCTGAAGCAGCAAATGAAGGAGTCTGGATGAAGGAGTTCATTTCCGATCTAGGTGTCATACCTAGTGCATCGGGACCAATGAAGATCTTCTGTGACAATACTGGTGCAATTGCCTTGGCAAAGGAATCCAGATTTCACAAGAGGACCAAGCACATCAAGAGACGCTTCAATTCCATTCGGGACCAAGTCCAAGTGGGAGACATAGAGATTTGCAAGATACATACGGATCTGAATATTGCAGACCCGTTGACTAAGCCTCTCTCACGAGCAAAACATGATCAGCACCAAGACTCCATGGGTGTTAGAATCATTACTATGTAATCTAGATTATTGACTCTAGTGCAAGTGGGAGACTGAAGGAAATATGCCCTAGAGGCAATAATAAAGTTATTATTTATTTCCTCATATCATGATAAATGTTTATTATTCATGCTAGAATTGTATTAACCAGAAACATGATACATGTGTGAATACATAGACAAAACTATAGTCACTAGTATGCCTCTACTTGACTAGCTCATTAATCAAAGATGGTTATGTTTCCTAACCATAGACATGTGTTGTCATTTGATTAGTGGGATCACATCATTAGAAGAATGATGTGATTGACATAACCCATTCCGTTAGCCTAGCACTTGATCGTTTAGTATACTGCTATTGCTTTCTTCATGACTTATACATGTTCCTGTAACTATGAGAATTATGCAACTCCCGTTTACCGAGGAACACTTTGGGTGCTACCAAACGTCACAACGTAACTGGGTGATTATAAAGGAGTACTACAGGTGTCTCCGAAGGTACATGTTGAGTTGGCGTATTTCAAGATTAGGTTTTGTCACTCCGATGGTCGGAGAGGTATCTCTGGGCCCTCTCGGTAATGCACATCATTATAAGCCTTGCAAGCAATGTGACCAATGAGTTGGTTACGAGATGATGCATTACAGAACGAGTAAAGAGACTTGCCGGTAACGAGATTGAACTAGGTATTGGATACCGACAATCAAATCTCGGGCAAGTAACATACCGATGACAAAGGGAACAACGTATGTTGTTATGCGGTTTGACCAATAAAGATCTTCGTAGAATATGTAGGAACCAATATGGGCATCCACGTCCCGCTATTGGTTATTGACCGAGAATGGTTCTAGGTCATGTCTACATAGTCCTCGAACCTGTAGGGTCCGCACGCTTAACATTACAATCACAGTTTTATTATGAGTTTATAAGTTTTGATGTACCGAAGTTTGTTCGGAGTCCCGGATGTGATCACGGACATGACGAGGAGTCTCGAAATGGTCGAGACATAAAGGTTGATATATTAGACGACTATATTCGGACACCGGAAGTGTTTCGGGTGATTTCGGAGAAAACCGGAGTGCCGGAGGGGTTACCGGAACCCCCCGGGGAAGTATTGGGCCTTAGTGGGCCTGAGGGGAGAGAGAGGGCAGCAGCCCAGGAGGTGGCGCGCCCCCTCCCAAGGGGAGTCCGAACTGGACTAGGGGAGGGGGGCGCGGCCCCTCTTTCCCTCTCCCTCTCCCCCTCTTTCCTTCCCCCTTCCTCCTTCCTAGTTGGACTAGGAAAGGGGAGTCCTACTCCCACTAGGAGGAGGACTCCCCCCTCCTTGGCGCACCCCAAGGGCCGGCCGGCCTCCCCCCTTGCTCCTTTATATACGGGGGTGGGGGGCACCCCATAGACACACAAGTTGATCTACGGATCGTTCCTTAGCAGTGTGCGGTGCCCCCCTCCACCTTATTCCACCTCGGTCATATCGTCGCGGAGTTTAGGCGAAGCCCTGCGCCGTAGAACATCATCATCGTCACCATGCCGTCGTGCTGACGGAACTCATCTCCGGAGCTCTGCTGGATTGGAGGCCGGAGATCTTCATCGAGCGGAACGTGTGCTGAACTCGGAGGCTCCGTACGTTCGGTGCTCGGATCGGTCGGATCGTGAAGACGTGCGACTACATCAACCGCATTGTGCTAACGCTTCCGCTTACGGTCTACGAGGGTACGTAGACAGCACTCTCCCCTCTTGTTGCTATACCATCACCATGATCTTGTGTGTGCGTAGGAAATTTTTTGAAATTACTACGTTCCCCAACAATGCAAACGCCCTGTAATTGCTTTACTTTATCACTAAGCGGTAGCGATAGTCGTAGAAGCAATAGATGGCGTAATGACAACGATGCTATGATGGAGATCAAGGTGTCGCGCCGGTGACGATGGTGATCACGACGGTGCTTCGGAGATGGAGATCACAAGCACAAGATGATGATGGCCATATCATATCACTTATATTGATTGCATGTGATGTTTATCCTTTATGCATCTTATCTTGCTTTGATTGACGGTAGCATTTTAAGATGATCTCTCACTAATTATTAAGAAGTGTTCTCCCTGAGTATGCACCGTTGCGAAAGTTCTTCGTGCTGAGACACCACGTGATGATCGGGTGTGATAGGCTCTACGTTCAAATACAACGGGTGCAAAACAGTTGCACACGCGGAATACTCAGGTTAAACTTGACGAGCCTAGCATATACAGATATGGCCTCGGAACACGGAGACCGAAAGGTCGAACGTGAATCATATAGTAGATATGATCAACATAGTGATGTTCACCATTGAAACTACTCCATCTCACGTGATGATCGGACATGGTTTAGTTGATTTGGATCACATGATCACTTAGATGACTAGAGAGATGTCTGTCTAAGTGGGAGTTCTTAAGTAATATGATTAATTGAACTTAAATTTATCATGAACTTAGTACCTGATAGTATTTTGCTTGTCTATGTTTGTTGTAGATAGATGGCTCGTGCTGTTGTTCCGTTGAATTTTAATGCATTCCTTGAGAAAGCAAAGTTGAAAGATGATGGTAGCAATTACACGGACTGGGTCCGTAACCTGAGGATTATCCTCATTGCTGCACAGAAGAATTATGTCCTGGAAGCACCGCTGGGTGCCAGGCCTGCTGCTGATGCAAATGACGACGTTAAGAACGTCTGGCAGAGCAAAGCTGATGACTACTCGATAGTTCAGTGTGCCATGCTTTACGGCTTAGAACCGGGTCTTCAACGATGTTTTGAACGTCATGGAGCATATGAGATGTTCCAGGATTTGAAGTTAATATTTCAAGCAAATGCCCGGATTGAGAGATATGAAGTCTCCAATTAGCTCTATAGCTGCAAGATGGAGGAGAATAGTTCTGTCAGTGAACACATACTCAAAATGTCTGGGTATAATAATCACTTGATTCAACTGGGAGTTAATCTTCCTGATGATAGTGTCATTGACAGAATTCTTCAATCACTACCAGCAAGCTACAAGAGCTTCGTGATGAACTATAATATGCAAGGGATGGACAGGACTGTTCCCGAGCTCTTTGCAATGCTAAAAGCTGCGGAGGTAGAAATCAAGAAGGAGCATCAAGTGTTGATGGTTAACAAGACCACCAGTTTCAAGAAAAAGGGCAAAGGGAAGAAGAAGGGGAACTTCAAGAAGAACAGCAAACAAGTTGCTGCTCAAGAGAAGAAACCCAAGTCTGGACCTAAGCCTGAGACTGAGTGCTTCTACTGCAAGCAGACTGGACACTGGAAGCGGAACTGCCCCAAGTATTTGGCGGATAAGAAGGATGGCAAAGTGAACAAAGGTATATGTGATATACATGTTATTGATGTGTACCTTACTAATGCTCGCAGTAGTACCTGGGTATTTGATACTGGTTCTGTTGCTAATATTTGCAACTCGAAACAGGGACTACGGATTAAGCGAAGATTGGCTAAGGACGAGGTGACGATGCGCGTGGGAAATGGTTCCAAAGTCGATGTGATCGCGGTCGGCACGCTACCTCTACATCTACCATCGGGATTAGTTTTAGACCTAAATAATTGTTATTTGGTGCCAGCGTTGAGCATGAACATTATATCTGGATCTTGTTTGATGCGAGACGGTTATTCATTTAAATCAGAGAATAATGGTTGTTCTATTTATATGAGTAATATCTTTTATGGTCATGCACCCTTGAAGAGTGGTCTATTTTTATTGAATTCGATAGTAGTGATACACATATTCATAGTGTTGAAACCAAAAGATGCAGAGTTGATAATGATAGTGCAACTTATTTGTGGCACTGCCGTTTAGGTCATATCGGTATAAAGCGCATGAAGAAACTCCATACTGATGGGCTTTTGGAATCACTTCATTATGAATCACTTGGTACTTGCGAACCGTGCCTCATGGGCAAGATGACTAAAATGCCGTTCTCCGGAACTATGGAGCGAGCAACTGATTTGTTGGAAATCATACATACTGATGTTTGTGGTCCAATAAATGTTGAAGCTCGCGGCGGGTATCGTTATTTTCTCACCTTCACAGATGATTTGAGCAGATATGTGTATATCTACTTAATGAAACACAAGTCTGAAACATTTGAAAAGTTCAAAGAATTTCAGAGTGAAGTGGAAAATCATCGTAACAATAAAATAAGGTTTCTACGATCTGATCGTGGAGGAGAATATTTGAGTTACGAGTTTGGTTTACATTTGAAACAATGAAGGAATAGTTTCGCAACTCACGCCACCTGGAACACCACAACGAAATGGTGTGTCCGAACGTCGTAATCGTACTTTACTAGATATGGTGCGATCTATGATGTCTCTTACTGATTTACCGCTATCGTTCTGGGGTTATGCTTTAGAGACGGCCGCATTCACATTGAATAGGGCACCATCAAAATCCGTTGAGACGACGCCTTATGAACTGTGGTTTGGCAAGAAACCAAAATTGTCGTTTCTTAAAGTTTGGGGCTGCGATGCTTATGTGAAGAAACTTCAACCAGATAAGCTCGAACCTAAATCAGAGAAATGTGTCTTCATATAATACCCAAAAGAAACTATTGGGTACACCTTCTATCACAGATCTGATGGCAAGATTTTCGTTGCTAAAATCGGATCCTTTCTAGAGAAGGAGTTTCTCTCGAAAGAAGTGAGTGGGAGGAAAGTAGAACTTGATGAGGTAACTGTACCTGCTCCCTTATTGGAAGGTAGTTCATCACAAGAACCGGTTCCTGTGACAACTACACCAATTGGTGAGGAAACTAATGATATTGATCATGAAACTTCAGATCAAGTTTCTACTGAACCTCGTAGGTCTACCAGAGTAAGATCCGCACCAGAGTGGTACGGTAATCCTATTATGGAAGTCATGTTACTTGACCATGATGAACCTACGAACTATGAGGAAGCGATGATGAGCCCAGATTCCGCAAAATGGCTAGAGGCCATGAAATCTGAGATGGGATCCATGTATGAGAACAAAGTATGGACTTTGGTTGACTTGCCCGATGATCGGCAAGCCATTGAGAATAAATGGATCTTTAAGAAGAAGACTGACGCTGACGGTAATGTAACTGTCTATAAAGCTCAACTTGTTGCGAAAGGTTTTCGACAAGTTCAAGGGGTTGACTACGATGAGACCTTCTCACCCATAGCGATGCTTAAGTCTGTCCGAATCATGTTAGCAATTGCCGCATTTTATGATTATGAAATGTGGCAAATGGATGTCAAAACTGCATTCCTGAATGGATTTCTGGAAGAAGAGTTGTATATGATGCAACCGGAAGGTTTTGTCGATCCTAAGGGAGCTAACAATGTGTGCAAGCTCCAGCGATCAATCTATGGTCTGGTGCAAGCCTCTCGGAGTTGGAATAAACGCTTTGATAGTGTGATCAAAGCATATGGTTTTATACAGACTTTTGGAGAAGCCTGTATTTACAAGAAAGTGAGTGGGAGCTCTGTAGCATTTCTAATATTATATGTGGACGACATATTGTTGATTGGAAATGATATAGAATTTCTGGATAGCATAAAAGGATATTTGAATAAAAGTTTTTCAATGAAAGACCTCGGTGAAGCTACTTACATATTGGGCATCAAGATCTATAGAGATAGATTAAGACGCTTGATTGGACTTTCACAATGCACATACCTTGATAAAGTGTTGAAAAGGTTCAATATGGATCAGGCAAAGAAAGGGTTCTTGCCTGTATTACAAGGTATAAAATTGAGTCAGACTCAATGCCCGACCACTGCAAAAGATAGAGAGAAAATGAAGGGAGTTCCCTATGCTTCAGCCATAGGCTCTATCATGTATGCAATGCTGTGTACCAGACCTGATGTGTGCCTTGCTATTAGTTTGGCAGGGAGGTACCAAAGTAATCCAGGAGTGGTTCACTGGACAACGGTCAAGAACATCCTGAAATACCTGAAAAGGACTAAGGATATGTTTCTCGTATATGGAGGTGACAAAGAGCTAGTCGTAAATGGTTACGTCGATGCAAGCTTTGACACTGATCCGGACGATTCTAAATCGCAAACCGGATACGTATTTTTATTAAACGGTGGAGTTGTAAGTTGGTGCAGTTCTAAACAAAGCGTCGTGGCGGGATCTACATGTGAAGCGGAGTACATAGCTGCTTCGGAAGCAGCAAATGAAGGAGTCTGGATGAAGGAGTTCATTACCGATCTAGGTGTTATACCTAGTGCATCGGGACCAATGAAGATCTTCTGTGACAATACTGGTGCAATTGCCTTGGCAAAGGAATCCAGATTTCACAAGAGGACCAAGCACATCAAGAGACGCTTCAATTCCATCCGGGACCAAGTCCAAGTGGGAGACATAGAGATTTGCAAGATACATACGGATCTGAAAGTTGCAGACCCGTTGACTAAGCCTCTCTCACAAGCAAAACATGATCAGCACCAAGACTCCATGGGTGTTAGAATCATTACTATGTAATCTAGATTATTGACTCTAGTGCAAGTGGGAGACTGAAGGAAATATGCCCTAGAGGCAATAATAAAGTTATTATTTATTTCCTCATATCATGATGAATGTTTATTATTCATGCTAGAATTGTATTAACCGGAAACAATGATACATGTATGAATACATAGACAAACATATAGTCACTAGTATGCCTCTACTTGACTAGCTCGTTTATCAAAGATGGTTATGTTTCCTAGCCATGGACAAAAGAGTTGTCATTTGATTAACGGGATCACATCATTAGGAGAATGATGTGATTGACATGACCCATTCCGTTAGCCTAGCACTTGATCGTTTAGTATGTTGCTATTGCTTTCTTCATGACTTATACATGTTCCTGTAACTATGAGATTATGCAACTCCCGTTTACCGGAGGAACACTTTGTGTGCTACCAAACGTCACAACGTAACTGGGTGATTATAAAGGTGCTCTACAGGTGTCTCCAAAGGTACATGTTGAGTTGGCATAATTCGAGATTAGGTTTTGTCACTCCGATTGTCGGAGAGGTATCTCTGGGCCCTCTCGGTAATACACATCACTTAAGCCTTGCAAGCATTATAACTAATGAGTTAGTTACGAAATGATGTATTACGGAACGAGTAAAGAGACTTGCCGGTAACGAGATTGAACTAGGTATTGGATACCGACGATCGAATCTCGGGCAAGTAACATACCGATGACAAAGGGAACAACGTATGTTGTTATGCGGTTTGACCGATAAAGATCTTCGTAGAATATGTAGGAACCAATATGGACATCCAGGTTCCGCTATTGGTTATTGACCGAGAATAGTTCTAGGTCATGTCTACACAGTTCTCAAACCCGTAGGGTCCGCACGCTTAACGTTACGATGACAGTTTTATTATGAGTTTATAAGTTTTGATGTACCGAAGGTTGTTCGGAGTCCCAGATGTGATCACGGACATGACGAGGAGTCTCGAAATGGTCGAGACATAAAGATTGATATATTGGATGACTATATTCGGACACCGGAAGTGTTCCGGGTGTTTTCGGAGAAAAACTGGAGTGCCGGAGGGTTACCGGAACCCCCCCGGGAACTAATGGGCCTTGTTGGGCCCTAGTGGAGAGAGAGAGGGGCCGGCCAGGGCAAGAGGCGCGCCCCCTCCCCTTGAGTCCGAATAGGACAAGGAAGGGGGGGCGGCGCCCCCCTTGCCTTTCCCCTCTCCCACTCCTTCCTTCCCCCTCCTTTTTGGAATAGGAAAGGGAGGGGGAGAACCTACTTGGAGTAGGTTTCCCCCTCCTAGGGCGCGCCACCTCCTTGGCCGGCCCCCTCCTCCTCCCCTCCTTTATATACGGAGGAGGGGGGCACCTCTAGATACACAAGTTGATCTACGAATCGTTCCTTAGCCGTGTGCGGTGCCCCCCTCCACCATATTCCACCTCGGTCATATCGTCGCGGAGTTTAGGCGAAGCCCTGCGCCGGTAGAACGTCATCACCGTCACCACGCCGTCGTGCTGACGGAACTCATCCCCGACGCTTTGCTGGATTGGAGCCCGGGGAACGTCATCGAGCTGAACGTATGCTGAACACGGAGGTGCCGTACGCTCGTTGCTTGGATTGGTCGAATCGTGAAGACGTACGACTACATCAACCGCGTTGTCATAACGCTTCCGCTTACGGTCTACAAGGGTACGTGGACATCACTCTCCCCTCTCGTTGCTATGCCATCACCATAATCTTGCGTGTGCGTAGGAATTTTTTGAAAATTACTACGTTACCCAACAAATGTTTTGGTAGCATCTGACCACTATCGGCGGTTTGGTTCTACTAGATCCAGGTACAAAGGAGATGGCATGAATTTGAGTCAAAAGCAACATATTTCTGCAAACAGGTGCGCTTTCGGTCATTAACACCAAAACCAATTTTAATCTAATAGTCAAATCTCCAAGATGCAAATCTGCTAAAGACAAAACTATAAAAAAAAAGATATTTGTAAAACATGATCCTCGAGGAATCTTAAATGTACAATTCCATAATTTGAGGATTGTATATTTGAGAAATTCCAGCTATGCATTTTCAACGAATGCAACAAAATGCAACAATGCCAGCTCATTTAGTTTAAACGAACGAATAACACATGCCTTAAAAGAGCACCAATTTCATACTGTAACATCGTTGGATAGTTCAAAGCATCAATTGCTACTATTCTATTTTTTTGTCTATCCATTGCATCAAGGGGCTTCCATCCAAATAATCACTGACAAAGAGGAATGGGGAACTGTACCTGTAAAGAGCATGTCAAGAGACCATTTCCAATGTAAAAATCATCATGTATTGTGGAAATGGCATAGTTGATTAGTACCGCGAGGATTTTTCTTCTCAATCTAAGGAAGGGTTATAACTAACCCCATATATTGTGAGAACGGTTCTGCATTGACAATTTATATAACCTCATTATCTTCCATTGAAGCCATGAAGAGCATTCCGACAATCAGTTATGGGTTTATCATGAAAAGGATCCATTCCTGTACCATAGAAGAGATAGAATATCTATAAGAAAACAAAGAAAATCTAACAACAATGTAGGACAATCAAAGTAACTTCATGTTTCCAGTCTCATCCCCATCTTCAGCCTAGGCACATCCCATCAGTATGATTACTAACACTTCAGAAATTGAGTTTCCAGTCTCGATTATAATCATAAACCACAACATTGACAAAAGGGATATTGTTGTTCATGTCATCATGTGGAAGACAGTAGAAATACTATAATCAGTATAAAGGCCATACAAATAGATTGCAACAGAAAACTATAAAGATGCAATGACACGTTTGAAATCATCAATGGCTCCCAAGCTATTAAGGATTATATAGAAGAATAAGGTCACACTTAGCAGCAAACATGAAACTACACCAGTGAACTTGTAGGTACGTTCGACCCGCTACTTTCCACAAGAGAATACCAAGAGAGTTGACCCGCATGACGACAATTTGAAATATAAAGTGTACATGCCGAATGGCTAAGACAACAAAATATTTTACCTTTGCACAATGCCATACTTTGTGGTAAATACCAACCTTTGTGTTGTATACTATCTTTATAAGGTCAAAATTCATTGTGTTGTACTATCCTTTGCACAACAAAATATAAAGTAGATCGCCCGTGCATTGCTACGGGCTACAATGCATTTAAATGAATCAACCATATTATTAAGATCGTCTCTAAGGTCAAATTTCATTTCTCCCTCATAAGTCTGGGCTTGTTTGGACATAAAACAAGGGCCCAACAGGCCGTTTGGACGATGCGGACATTGCAACGGGACTTACATATTCTAATGGTTCAACACTAACCGTGTCTAACGTATAGCTTTCTTATCCACATGTACACTAGTTTCAACTGTCGACTCTTCTTTACCATTAATTCACTCATCTTTTACCCACTATCTTCACCTCTTCGCCTCCCCAATCCAAGGTTACCGTTGCATCTGGCTTGCAAACACCCCCTCCCCCCTCGCCGACACATACACTATAAATTCAGAAATAATAAGTCAATCCAATAGTTATATTGTACATTCCAAACTTGACACTACTCTATTTATGTCCTTGTGCATAATATTGGTGTCAACTTTTTCATCATTCAGTATTTCAAATGACGAATTAACTTCATCTATTATATTTTCTCATCGTTATCCCTGTACAAGACTGGAAAATGTTTAGGCTTGCCTAGCTTCAGCACTGAATGTACAATATGTACAAGATATATGAAGAGAATCAACATCCTTGTGTCCATCATGTGAGTAAGGATTCCTGAAGATTTCTTCTACTCCAGTCTCCTGTTCCAGTAGAGCCAACGTCTATCTCATCAACATCAAACTCTGAAAAGAGCACCTGATTCAGGCTCGCACTTACAATAAATATTACTCAATTTGATAATAAAGTGCTCCAGACATAAAAGAAAAAGCATGGCTACCTCTGCTCTAATGTTCTTTGTGAATGGCTGATTAGCATCCCAACAGACTCCAATGTCCATGAAGTTGAGCTACAAACATGGAACTGGATAAATAAGGTATTGAACATGACCCTAAAAATTAGCCTTTTCATTAGAAAAATTAAAACTTTCATTTTTCTAGATCATCATCCACATTCAAACAGTCAAGGATCACATCACCTTGGATGCAGGATACCATGTTTAACTTCACCAGCATGTTGTCTGCCTGCATCAATAGTTAACAAATAACTAAAATAAATTTCAGAGATGGTACGCGTCCATAAGGCCTAACATGTTTCTTCGCTTTCAATGGTGTTGCAAGAACATTGTGACTTTTATAGCTATCAGAATATCCTGTCCACATACTTGAATTATTGGCCTACAACCAGTCCATCAAAATTTGGTACTCCTCTAAGAATTACACAATCCAGGTTGAAAGGAATAGGTTGTGTGGGCCACCCCAACTCGTATTTCATTCTGCATATTTCCTTTGTCCAAAATCTTTTGCTCTCCATTTTACTGCTTGTGGTATAGAAGAAGAGACCTGCAAGCATCAATGGGAACAACGGCCATCCAGCTTTCTCATGGTGCATTAGCATAATATTTTTCTTCCCTTCCAACATAAGCCACCTCTCACTCAGCCCGGTGAAGTGGATGATGATGGGCTTCTTAGGTATTGACAGGGGTAGTCTTTGACTGAAATTTTGTACAAAGAAACCAAACATTTTACTTCAGCTCTGAAGTTTAATACTATCAATGAAGAATCTGCAACACACGGCTTCTGTCGAATACTGCAAGCATTGAATTGGCCAGCCATTTTCTCTTCCTATCTAACTGGACTTGTAAGAACCTTCACGAACATTTTAGCAGCACGACAATCAGATACTAAAATAGCTACATCAAAATGATATTTTTTTGTCTCAATACGCACAGTCAATACCATAGTGCAACTAAGTATGTGATTGGAAAAAGGAGCAACACATTCATGTTGTTATCTTGTCCCTGCATATTCGCGTGGATCTTCCAACAGTTTTCTATTTTCTAGCAAGAGAAAATCGTACTCTATCCACACGCGCAAATACAAGCAATTCATTCCTAGATATCATGGCAATCAACCGAAGTCTCGAGAGCACCACGATTCCGTCGCGAGGTGGACAAGCAAGGTTGAGCAGCACTGTGGTCAGCAGAGAGCACGAAGAGGCGGGAGGCCACACACACAACTCATGGTGTTGTCCAGGCCACCGAATCGCAGTGCAACACCACGCCTTCTATAATTCGTGCTGACCACCACACCTTCGATCCTGTCCTGCGCGCTGACCACCACACCCATGGCAGCTGCAGCCCTCGTTTCACCTGATGGGGAGAGGATGGGATCCACCGGTCGGATTATCATGATGTGAAGGGGATGGTTGAGGCCAAGATACGGAGGGATAGGGAACCACGAGGGACGCCGGAGGTGAGAAAGAGGGGTGGATCGGGCCCCTGTCTGATGGCACCGATGGTACCCAGCGAAGGAAGAGGAACGGGCGATGGGATCTCACCATATCCAGAGATGCAGGGGAGAGAAAAAAATTGGCGAGGAGGAGGGAAGCGAACGAAACCAAAGGATACCACCTACCAGCTCTAGCAGAAGATAAAAGATAATATTCCATAACAAATTAAGTACGTACATAAATGCTTTCATGATGAGGTTTATTTGTTATGATTTACATGTTAATTTCCTTAAAATCCGTTATTTGTTTCAAGAAAAAAAATCTGTTATTTGTTTCCTAAAATAAGTTGTATTAACAAGACAGATTGGTTGGTTTGGATAAGTTAGTAAAGTTTAGTCTGTGATTTTCTGTACGTTAGGAAAGTGCTGTTTTTTGCTAAAAAAAATAGAGTGGAGACAAAAATAAACCGGCATGGAGTGGTGGTGGGAGGTGAGACGAAAAAACATGACGAGAAAACCAGACAAAAATGGGGGACGAAAAATAACTGTGAGGCAATCCTATTAGACGAGACATTAGGAGAGTAGAGATAAATGAAACACATATTAGCACGCAAAAACACAACAACGATCCATATACGCAGCAGAGTAGAAATAAGTTTTCACAATAATTTGTACTACGTATGTGAGCAGAAAAATCGCTCGACCAGAATCATATGACACCGGCCAAAATACATCTCGACCATGCATCGCACCGGAGAGCATATACCTCTCTAATTCATCTACCAAAAATCACAACAATCACCTGGACCGATCTTGGTGCAACTCGATCTGCTCATATCCATCCATATTCCCAGCCAAGTAGAGTTGGAAGAGACCGACGCAGGCGCAGGCTCCGATGACGAGGCCAGCGACACCCAGGGCGTACGCGACGTGGCCCATGGGCGTACCCAGAGCTGGAGAAGTAGAACACCCGGAGGGAGGAGAAGACGATGAGCACCAAGAGGCCATAGGTAGGTTCCAAGAGGTGCCGCAGCGTGCTCTTCTCGTCGGGCTCCGCCGTCGCGGCCGTGGACGGATCCGCGTTCTCGGCGGCGATGAGCGCCGTTGGGTCCTCTAGGTCGTCGGCCATTAGTATCGCTTTAGTTTGGATTCCTGGATAACTACTCGTGGGACCCGTATAAGTAGTAATGTATTTGTGGGACGACCAGAACGGCTGCGTTAAGATCCAACGAATGAATCCACGACTCTCGTGGTTGAATCACCCATTAAAAAAAAATCTACCCTAGCCGCCGCCACGCCAGGCGACTAGGGAGGCGATTATTTTCCTCCGATCTCAGCCGGCCAGGGCGTTGGCCCCCTCTCCCATCCGGCTGCTCCGGCGGCAGGAGGGAGGGGGACCCCGTTCCTCCGTTCTGTAGTTAGGTTTTGGATTTGTAGGTCGTGGTGCGCCGTTGCGGTGGTGGGAGCGGCACCAGACAAATAAATCTGCCTCAACTTCACGCCCACACCGGCGGTGCCGTTCATGGTGGCGTCTCGGAGTTGATCGGCTGTGTTAGGGTTCATGGATGATGTCGGCGAGGCGGCGGCAGCGACTCCATCAGGTGTTTCTCTCCTTCTGCTTTGTCCCTGTTGCTGCGGCGTTGTCTCTGACGTCATGGTGGAGAAGGGAGGTTTTGTCATCCAGGAGTACGCGCAGACGGTTGTCTGCGCAAGTGACAGCTGGAAGATGGTGCATCCCATCCTGGTTTGTGGTTGGTGGCTGACAGTTCTAGTTTCCTCCTTCGATGTCGTTGTCGTGCGGGGGTGTCAGATCTAGAGTTCGATGGCGTGTCCGGGGACATGTTGCCCCGGACCCCAGCCTGATTCTTTCTACGGCAATGGTTTTGCTTCTGGCAAACTACTTTCGAGGTCCGTAAAGCTGCTAATCAGCGATGGAGATGCGTCGAGCTCAGGTGAAGAGGTGATCTGTTTTTCCCCTTTGGTGGTCGCTTCGGTGATGTCGGAGGAGAGGAACAGGTGCTGGTATTTTGCATAGGATTATCCTATCTTTTCAGTCTTGTAATGTCGGTGCATACGTGCCTTGTAACCAGATCTTTTTTTATAAATGAGATACGTATTACCATGCCAAAAAAAAATCGACGACTCTCCGTAACATGTGTACGCACGTTTTTTTAGGCAAACTCCGAAGCTTTTATTATGACGTCACAATGTTTACATGGACGAAAGAGAGTCCGTCCCGCTGTCCCAACCAAACATGTCGGCCAAATCGGAAGGGATAAAGCATGCTTCGCGAGCTTGTGAGCCTCGATATTCGAGCTCCTAAATTCGTGGCAAAAATTACACAAAAGGAAATTTGATCTATGCCCTATTATTTCATGTATGATCGCACCATACGCTGTTGGATTGTTGTCTCGGATGTCCTCGACCACCACCTTCGAGTCGAACGCTGCTTGTATAGTTGAGACATTCAGATCATCCGCAAGGGCCAACGCCTCCCTGATCGCCATGCATTCAAGAGTGGCCGGATCGGAAATGCCTCCAAAAACCACAGCCGATGCTCCCAAAAAAAGGCCATTAGAGTCTCTTGATATTGCCGCTACAGAACCATGTCTACTTCCCCTCCCCACTGCAGCGTCTACATTCAGTTTTGTCAGCCCTGTTGGTGGAGGAATCCAGCTCGTCGGACGAGGAATAGGATTGCCACCCTGTCTTAGATTAACAGATTGGATAGCTTCAAGTTCCCTCATGTAAGACTGAATAAACGCATCTACTTGAAAGGGACTTTGGTATATTTGCTCGTGGATCGCCTTTCGGCGGGCTCCCCACAAAGCCCAGCGTGTGACCACGAGAGTAGTGAAGTTCTCATGGGATAGCGCCTGGTGCATGGCAGAGAGCCACCTCTTCGTGTCACCTTCTTCGTTCCTATTCAGTGCATCGATGATATGTTCAGATGACAAAGCCCAAGTACTCCGGGATACAGTGCAGTTTAGCAAAGCGTGTCTCCAAGTGTCTTCCGCTCCGCAAAGGACGCACGCAGGCGGGTCCACCATGTTTCGATGATGCAAGAGTGCCGCGGTTGGGGTGGTGTTCTTTGCAAATCTCCATAGGAAAATCTTAAGCTTCGATGGTACATTGAATCCCCATAGCTTAGTCCATATCTCACTATCAGCTTGTGAATGAGACGACCCCCCTTGCTCATATAACCAAGCTTCTCTGCTTAGTTTCTTCTGGTGGATCATGTGGTAAGCAGTTCTAACCGAGAAAATGCCCCGCCTGTCCTCGCTCCACGCCCAAAAATCCTCAATCTGTCTAGTGCAGAGAGGAATCTGCAAAATAGTCTCCACATCGATTGGAACGAATGTTGCCCGGACCAGTTGTTCATTCAAGAGCAAGTGGTGTTGTTTATGAGTTCAGACACTTTGTGAGGTGGGTGTTGGACCAGAGATGTTAATGGTCGCTTCATGTGTTTGCGAGGTAGCCAATTATCGTGCCAGATGTCTGTGGTTTTACCGTTTCCAATTCTTCTCACAAGTCCCTGCACCATGATATTTCGCCCATCCAGGATTGCCCGCCAAATTTGTGATGGATGATTCCCAAGACTTGCTTCAAAGAGAGAGGCATCAGGGAAGTAGACCCCCTTGAGAATGCGGGCGCTCAAAGATGTGGGGTTTTGAAGCATCCTCCACGCCTGCTTCGACGGTAGGGCAAGATTGAAAATCTCCAAATCCCTGAAACCGAGACCGCCTAGATGCTTTGGCTTTGTCATCTCATCCCAGGCTACCCAGCTTGGTTTGCGTTTCCCCTGCTTGCTCCCCCACCAAAACTGTCTGATTAGGGAGGTAATATTCTCGCATAAACCTCGTGGGAGGCGGAAACAAGACATAAAAAAAACCGGTATTGACCGTGCCACCGATTTGATAAGTACTTCCTTGCCCGTTGAAGATAACAGTTTCTCCATCCACCCTCTGATTTTCTCCCATACACGATCTCTCAGATATCTGAATGTGCCATTCTTTGAATGCGCAACATCAGTAGGCATCCCCAAGTACCTATCACTGAGCGATTCATTCTGAACGTTTAATGTGTTCTTGATACTATCTCTCATAACTTGCGGGCATCCTTTACAAAAGAAAATAGAGGATTTCTCATGATTTATCCGCTGTGCAGATGCCACACAGTAACTTTCCAGCAAGTTTGATACTGCAACAGCCCATTCAACACTCGATTTAAACATCAGCAGGCTGTCATCAGCAAAAAGGAGATGATTCATGGCTGGCGCCGTGGCTGCCACCTTGATCCCTTCTAGCTGAGACGATGATGAACTGGATTTCAGTAGGCACAAAAGGCCCTCTGCTGCGATTAAAAAGAGATATGGGGATATCGGATCTCCCTGCCGAATACCTCTGGATGGGTTGAAAGTGTCAAGCCTCTCACACCATTAAAAAGAACTTAAAATGACACTGACCGCACCATGTTCATTACTATCTGAAGCCAAGATGGGGAAAAGCCAAGCTTTATCATCATCGCCTGTAGATAATCCCACTCTAATCTGTCGTATGCCTTCATCATATCGAGTTTAAGCGCACAGAAACTGTTAACCTTGGCCTTGCTGCGTTTCATAAAGTGAAGACACTCATAAGCACTGATGATAAGCGCACGTCAACGTATACCGCTCTCGCATGGCGTTGGGAAGCCCGCTATGCGTGCCCGCCGTCGCCTGGCTGTTGACTGGGCCGACTCAGAATTGGGCTGCCGGCCAGTGGCCCAAGCCTCTCAATCCTCTGTTAGGTGGTTTAAATCTGCCAATATTTTTTGAAAATGCGCGAACAATTTTTCATAATTATGAACTTTTTCACAACCTCGAGCATTTTCTCAAAGCACGGACATTTTTTTAAAAAAAAATGAACATTTTGTATGGGACACAATTTTTTTCATAACATTTCAGTAACATTTTTGAGAATTCTAAATAATTATATATTTTTTGAAAAAACGAAGAAAGAGGAAATATCCAATAATAATAATAAAGAAAATCCCAAAACTGGGTTCTGTTTAATGAACAACGTCTATATAATTACCAATAGTAGTAGCGCGGGAAGAAGGAACGCTACTCATAAGAGGATTAGTAGTAGCGCTGGAACATGCCACGCTACTACTAGCCAGTTATTCCGCGCTACTGATAGCCTTAAAATCAGCGCCACTACTAGGGGTTTCCGTTGTAGTGCTCGCGTTTGTGACGGTAGCCAGCTGCCCAAAACCATAGAAGTGCTCGTGTTTGTGAGCCCGATGACAAAAACAGAAGCGGATACTACATATCGCAAAATTGCATATCAGAGATGGAGCCGCGAAGAGCTCGGATGAGAAGGTGATTCGTCATTCTTTGTCGTTGGTGGTTGTTGTATTAGTGTTGGAAGCAAGCGGTTGGCGTTACTGTCAAGATCCGAGTATTCTTCAGTGTAATTTTTTTTCTTTATTGATATTTCTTTGTGTAAAGGCTAGCATTCTGTTGTCTTTTCAGTTTTGTCAAATCGATGTGTATGTGACTTGTACTATGATCCTTATATTATAAATGAGACCATATTACCATGAAAAAAACCGATCCATATACAGAGCAGGGTACAAATAAGTTTCACAATAATTTTCACTACGTATGTGAGCAGAAAAATCAATCTACCATAATCATATGACACCGGCCAAAATACATGTCGACCATGCATCGCACTGGAGAGCACAACTCTAATTAATCAACCAATCACCTGGACCGATCTTGGTGTAACTCGATTTGCTCATGTCCTTCCATATTCCCGGCCAAGAAGTGCACGTAGAGAACGACGCAGGCGCAGGGTCCGATGACGAGGCCAGCAACACCCAGCGCGTACGCGACATGGCCTATGGACCGTTGTACGGGACGCCAACACCGGTCAACGCGCACCGATCTCAATCGCATGGAGTTGCCAAGCCATGCGGGGCGCGGCCTTAGAGCATCTACAGCCCTAAAACCTTTTTAAATGTCCGCGCGAGTCGATCGGTCACTAACCGGTCACGTTTTTTCGATCCAGATGGACGTCTCAAACGGGCCTCAAACGGCCGGGCTGACCGGCACCCCTCATATTCAACCCAGGGCGGATATGGGGCGGCCGAGCACGTCCGTCACGTCGGACCCGGCCCATGCTGTCCCACCCAACACCACATATATTTGTCCGCATCCGTTCGCCGGAGCAAATGCTGGCCACTTCACTTCACTCCCATGCAAGTAGCGGATCGGACTCTGACCAGTCCAGATCCGTCGACCGAGGTGTCGTCCCGTGCGGGTTGGCGGAGGCAATGGCAGTCCGCGTTGCACTCCGCCGCTCCCGAGAGGACAGCGCACGGCGGACGGATGGATCTGTCCACCGCGACTCCATAGCGTCGCCTCACCGGGCGCTCGGGTCCTCCGGGGCTAGATCCTTGCGGTCCCGACAGCCAGAATCCCTCTCCTTCCCCATCACCGGTCGTGCAGACTATGAATCCCACCGGGACCGGGCGGCCCATCGTGGGAATGAGAGGATAAGGGCCGCTAAGGCTCGTATCGGGGCGGAAATGGCGGCGGCGGAGGCGGTTGATGCGGCGCGGGCGGCCGCAGAGGAGGAAGCCATCCGCGGCAACATTGTGAAGAAACGGCAGCAGAGAAACACGCGTGCCCTCGCCCGAGAGCAGAATCTGGCCATCCATGCGATGGTCGGACTACCACCGAAGGATGAGAAGCGGGACAGTGACGACAAGGACAGCTCCGGCGACAAGCACATCCGGCTCGAGTCGTACTGCGCCTTCAACTGGTACTTCCGCGAGAAGGACGGCAAGGGTGCCGGGAAGGGCAAGGGTCAGCCGTGGATAAACTCCATTATAGCCAAACATGCGAAATTTTGGTAGTCTGATGGCATGTTTAGTTAGTAGTGATGGAGTAGCCGGATGATGTGTGTGCATTGACGTAGTTGCATGAGTTTGTATGGGTTTGAGATATGACACTAGAGGTGTACGGATGTGGATTACATTATTTGAGGGGCGCGGACGCGCCCGGGCGCTTCCGTGGACGTTTGATGGGTCAGATTTGTTGAGTCCGACAATAGATGCTCTTATCCGATTTCTATTTCGTTCATTCTATTTTGAAGTGCAAAAATATGAATTGAACTATAAAAGCGCCTTGTATTTAGGAACAGAGATATTCCCTCGAATCCATATTTTTGACCCTTCTGGCTAACTTTATTAAAATCAAATAATGTTTACATAGTTCGTTAAAAAACTAATCAGAAAAATCAAGGGGGTAATCGATTTGCCAAAAAAAAATCAAGGGGTCATCCACCCATACCGATGGGGGATTAACACGATCCTATTTAGTTAGATTATGAGCAACTACATTTGACTCCCTATTACAATACTCAATAGTCACCTTTCTGAACTCTTTCAGACTATTTGGACAATCTTCTAAAACAGGAGCTCCCACCATAGACCCATCTTTAGTCCCACAAAGAGTGTTGCTGCCTCCGTGGATACAACATCCGGCACATGTTCGAGGTTCGCCCTTCCAGCCGTGTGATAAAACTCTCACCAATCTATGGCCTGGGGCCCCTCCTCAGATTTTGACACCTCACACTTTACACACATCTCAAAGCAGCCTTAAATCCCTAATCACTTTGGTATGCATTTGGAATTGGTACACCAACATGCATACGATCCAGTATCAATCACGTGGATACTTTCCATCTAACAGAACGCCAGCGATCATCTCGCAGATCACGTGTCGTCATCTCTCTGTTGCGCCGAACATGCAAGGCGCCGCCACCACCTCTCCCACGGCGAGCTCTCCCTCCTCTGGTGATGTCGACGGTCTCGTCGTGGACACTGGGAGATGCCGGCGGACGCCATGCCATTCTCACTGATGATTCACTGGTGGAAAAAGGGCCTTTGGTCGCGGTTCGCAACTGCCATTAGTCGCGGTTGCGCAACCGCGACCGAACGGGCGCGACTAAAGGCCCCACCCTTTAGTCGCGGTTGCTTAAGAACCGCGACTAAAGGCCCGTCCACGTGGGCGCCAGGCGGCCGTCGGGGCGGAGGACCTTTAGTCGCGGTTCTTCTGGCCAACCGCGACTAAAGGCCGCCGCAGCTTTAGGGTTTTAGCCCCCCCTAAACCCGTTTTCTGTTTAATTTGTATTGTTTTATTTCTTTTGTGCTTTATTTTAATTTTGAAGGAGTTTCACATATTCTACGGTACTACTACATGCATATGAATGTATAATTTCAAACAAATTTGAAATTAGAACCAAAAAGAATTCAAGAGGAATATACAATATATATTCAATATCATCGGATGACCATATACAATTTTGAACAAGTTTCCATACATAATTTAATGCATATAAAGTTCTACGTCCTCGTAATGGTGTTCTCCTTTAGGATGGAGGACTTCCCTCCTGAACCATCCAGCTAGTTCCTCTTGAAGTGGTCGGAAGCGAGCTTCTGGACTAAGCATCATCCGGAGGTTATTCCTCTGAGCATTGGTATCACTCGGAACCCGCTCAGAGGTGTATCTCCGGATCATCTCACAGACATAGTATGCACATAGATTGGTCCCCGCTGGCTGAATATCCTCACCATTCTTAGCCTTTGCCCTTTTGAATTCTAGCTCTTTTTTGAATTCACCGACCTTTGTATCTACGAACCGTCTCCAAACCCTACGAGGCAAAGAAAATTAAATGAACAAGAGAGTTATTAGTTACTTGATATTAGGAAATGAACGAAATAGGCCGATCGATATAGAGCGCAAATGAATGAAAATAATTACTTCTGCAGCATTCTTCTCATGTCGACCCAAAGCTTTGGATCCTTATTCAGAGAGTCGTGGACGAGACATTCTGAGGTGTCAACTTTAATTACTAGCAGAATCCAGTGGAACCTGCGGACACGATACATGCACAGTACGCCATGCATAACTCATCGATTAGCCGGCCACATACCATGCATGGAGTAAACAAAAGAGAATGTGCTCAAGACAGAAACACTCACCCAAAATGGTAAGGAAATAGAATATCACTTTTGAGTTCCTGCTTTGTAAGAAACTGCCACAGGTCTGCCTCCATGTCGGCGGGGTGATGCTCCAACACATATCCATTAACGATGTGTGGGTCAATGAACCCAACATCATGGATGTTCCTTACTCTGCATTCCTTAATCTTCATTCTGCATGTATAATAGCGGACACAACAATATAGTTAGGACATATATATAGTGCAGGCAATATGAACGAGATGGGGTAGAAATAAATCACTTACAGAACGTAGCAACTGATGATAGATTTGTCGAGCCCGCGCAGATTGAAAAGCTGGAACAATTCACTCAGATGAATTTGTACATAGTAATGTTTGAAGTGATGCTCATATCTAACTTCCGCATAAATATATTCTTTGGCGTTTTTATTTTTTATGTAACCCTTGTACCATTTCAGCAGACCTTTCATTTGTGGAGGTAGATCCTCTTCCGGCGCAGGCTCGACGAGAGGCCCATTCTTCACATATGTAATTACTACCTCCTTCACTGGCGCCTCATCAAGGCCTAACAGTTCACGAAGAGTAATACCTAAGTTGGCCGCTTGTTCTCTGGCACTCGTTACAGTCAATCCATGTGCTGCCGCAGCTGCTATGATATCGGGGTCATCCGGACCGGCGGCTTTCACTATAAGCGGGGCAATCGATTGTTTACTTTGTTCCCCGAGCTGGGCAACTCGTTTCCCGCTTTTTTTACTTTCTAATTCCGTTTTCTCGGCCTCCTCCAAGGCTTTGTTCTCCTGGTTCTCCGCCCGCTCTTTCTTCTCCTTCAACATGAGTGCCTGCCTACGAAGTTCACGTGCATAGTCGTCAGGCAGATTCTTCGCGGCTTGGGACGGTGTGCTCAAAAATGACTTAGCCCACTTCTTTTGCTCATCAGAAAATACTGGCTTGGGCTCGGGCTCTCTTTTCTTCTTGCAGTCCGCCTTCCATTTCTCATGATCAGCAGCCGCGGCCGCGGCAGTTTCCTCGGCCCTACGTTCCCAAGGCCTTGTGGGGAGAGGCTTCAATGATGGCTCCGGTACCTTTGTGGTCTTAGGTACATAAGGGTCCGGGTTAATCCAGGACTGCTTCTGCTTCTTTGCCGGAGGTGGATTGGGGGGCGGCGTCTGATCACCCGCCGGACGAGGACTGGGGGGCGGCGTCTGATCACCCGCCGGACGTTGTGGACTGGGGGGCGTCGGCTGACGTGACGGAGGTGTAGGTGAACCGCCACCACCGCAGGGGGGTGGACTTGTTGTCCTTGGCGCCTCGCCTGGAAACTTGATAAACTTCTTTTGCCATAGAATGAAATGGCGCTTGACATCTCCAAGTCTTTTCTCCCCTTCAGGTGTAGCAATGTCAATCTCCAGGTCCTCAAACCCTTGGACTATGTCCTCCACCGTGACACGAGCATAGCCATCTTGAATGGGGTTGTTGTGGTGGAGTGCTCCAGGTAAACATGGTAAAGCACTGCCGATGGCTACCTTCATGGACATGTTCCCGATAGGATAATACAGATGACATTCTTTCATCTCCTTTATATCGTCCACGGGGTAGCGAGGAGGCTCCGGTGCAGTAATTTCGACCACCAGAGGCTCCGGTGCAGTAATTTCGACCACCAGAGGCTCCGGTGCAGTAATTTCGATCGTCGGTGCATCTGCACCAGCCGATGGGGCCTCCGTGGAAGCCACACTGCTTCTCCGCTGCTGGCTTCTGAGATCCGCTGGATGATCTTCATGCTGCGCCCGAGCTGCATCTCTTTTGGCTACTAGTACACTCACGATTTTCTTCATCACATCCATTTCCGATGCCAACCGCGCCACAACATCTGCTTCCCGATCCATCTTTCTCTTCCGGCTTCTGTAACCGTACGGGTCATCGTTCTGGGGGAACCCTATTTTCCACGGAATGTGCCCCATGCCTCGTACACGTCCTCCGTGTTCAGGATTCCCGAGGGCTTTTGTCAGCGCGTCGTTCTCTCTGTTGAACTTGATCTTTCCCTCTTGAGCATCCCTCATTGCGTCAATAAGGGCTTGGGTGGGTTTAATTATTTTGCCCCGGTAAACACACTCCCCTGTCTCCGGGTTCAGCGTTCCCCCATGCCCGTACCACCAGCTTTTGGCCCTTGGGTCCCATCCCTCCGTACCTGGACGGATTCCTCGCGCCCTCAGCTCGTTCTCCATCTTCTCCCACCTAGGCTCCCAAAGGCGATACCCTCCTGGCCCCATAATATGATTGTACTCCTTCTTAGCCGCATTTTCCTTATTTTTTTCGATATTTGAATGAACTGCTCCGATTTCTTTTGCTTCACAAATTCTGGCCAATCATGTTTCAGTTTCTCATATTGTCCTTTGAAATCCGGAGTCTTGTTCTGCTTGACAAAGTCATGGGCTAGATTTTGCTTGAATTTCCGGAATGCGTCGGCCATCTTATGAAGAGCGAACTTTTTGACTAGCCTCCTCCTCTCCTTGTTTTCCTCAATCTTGTTACCCTCCTCATCGAATTTGTTGTATTCCGGAGGTAGAACGAAATGTTCCATAAGCTTTTTGAAGCAATCTTTTTTTGTTCTCTTATCGACAAAAGTGAAACCAGCAATTCGTGCCTTCTTTGGCTTATTCCACTCCTGGACGGTGATCGAGACGTTGTCTCTAACAATGGCTCCGCATTGGTTGACAAACTTGGTGGCGTTCTTGCGGGGCTCCAGCGGCCTGCCGGTTGCACTGTCGACAACCTCGATGGTGCATGTTTCTCCTTGTTTCATCGTCTTGGTTGCGCCACGCTTTGACGACGTACTCGATTGTTTCGACGATCCGGCCGAGGGCTAAAATAAGAAAGAGAGTCGCGCGCGTTAGTCCACACATATTTATTCAAATCAGTTAGTTTGTATCACCAGAGGCTCAATGTATATATATATATACCTCAGCGCCGGAGGTGGTTGCTACTTCCATTTGAAGATCGTCGTTTATCGACGTTTGTTCGGCATCATCTTGCTGACGGCGCCCTTCATCTTCACCGTCAAGGTTCAGATAAGAAGAGATATCATCTTCTTCTTGTCCGGTCGGCACATATAGAATATCGCCGTTTATGATGCCGAACATATGTGCTTCACCGTCCGGATCATAGTTGTCCATAATCGGGTCAGCTATATCGTCCGCCATTATGTCAGTCCTGAAAACATGTAGTAAAAAACAAATTAATTAAGTGAAGAAGGGGGGCTGTGGCGGTGGCGGTGGCGAAAGGGCGGTGGCAAAAGGAGGGGGCGAGGAAGGGGTGGGAGAGGGTGTCGCGGTAGAGCGCGAGACGGGGCGGCAGACGACGGCGTCACGGAGAGGGAGGCGAGGACAACACACATTTATAACCCTCGCCGTCCCCTCTCGATCCCTAAAAAAAACACCGCGCGCATCGCCGCCCCCCTCGCCGCCCCCTCTCCGTATATACTTTTTTTTGTTAATTATCAAATTTTACGGTTTTTTTGTTAATTATCAAGTTTTAAGTTATTTTACCGTTTTTGTTAAACTAATTAACTAGTTAAAATTAAAAAGAATAAAAAAATTCTCTCTCTCTCTCCATGATCTCGATCGCTCTCTGTAGAGCAGCGTTGAGGGCGGCGAGGCCGGCCCGAGGTGGATTGGGGGGCGGCGTTGAGGGCGGTGAGGCCGACCGGCGGCGTTGAGGGCAGCGAGGCCGGCCGGCGGCGTTGAGGGCGGGCGAGAGGGCTCTCTCTCCACGATCTCAATCGCTCTCTGTAGAGCAGCGTTGAGGGCGGCGAGGCCGGCCGGCGGCGTTGAGGGCAGCGAGGCCGGCCGGCGGCGTTGAGGGCGGGCGAGAGGCGGC
>NC_041385.1:841500961-841535160 GCF_002162155.2 Triticum dicoccoides | reverse complement strand
AAAACCCTTCTGCTTGTTCGCATTAGCCACTACGAGGAAATCTTTCAAACCCGTAGTGAACTCGCGGGAGAGTCGGTTACCGTACATCCATTGCCGATTCATCTGCATTATTATAATATAAAATATATAATTAACCATCATGCATTTGTTAAAGTAACTAGCTATAAACAATAGAAATTAAACAATGAACAACACACATGCATATTTTATCAATGACACACATGCATGAAAGGTTCAAGTTGCTAACCGCGATCGAGGAGGAACCTCAAGTGTGGCTCCAACACTTCATATCATGTTTGTTTCACGCTGTTGGGCATTTCATCAAACACCTTGTGTGCATAAGAGGAACCAAAAGCAAACCTACACCCCCTTGTGAAGAGAAGTGGCACCAAATGGCTAAGTGAGTGCGCTGAACTGGTATATATAGGGGAGGAGCTTTAGTCGCGGCTGGCCTGGCCAACCGCGACTAAAGGCCTTTGGGCACCTTTAGTCGCGGTTGGCCTGGCCAACCGCGACTAAAGCCCCTCACGTGCACCAGCTGGCCACCGAGCGCCCTGGGCCCAGGCCTTTGGTCGCGGTTCGTCTGCCGAACCGTGACTAAAGACAACATTAGTCGCGGTTCCTACAGTTTCGCGACTAATGGGGCTGGACGGAAGCCTCTTTTTCTACCAGTGATTGTTATTACATGGCCAAGGAGCTAGTGAGTGTGAGCAGTGGCGGAGCCAGGATTGGACCAAGCCCCGAGCCAAAAAAAAACGCCGCAAGGGAAAATCTTAACGTCCATAAGGGTTTTAGCTACCTCAGAAGATACCCCATACAAAATATGTCTCAGTTGCATGAAAAATTTATAATTTAAACTCAATGCTTAACAACACAATGAAATAGATAAAAACATGATAAAAACTTCAAAGAACAGTACATGATAAAAGAGTACCAAATCAATGGTTTGCTTCATCAGTGCCTCGCATAATCTCATCAGCGGTGGAAGAAGAGTCAACACCTTCAAGGCATCGAAAGCAAAATATCATAAGAGAAGGCATAAATATCAAATGAAATAATTACCGTTGATACATATTTAAAAACTTACAACTTCGACGAGGTAAGAGCCCTTTGCGAGACCTATATGATTGAAAGCAATATACAATATCATCATCATCAACAGTTACAAATACATCTCGCTCAACATAGCAATCCATCCTATAATTCAGCCAATCATCACTCATCCTATTCCTCAACTCAGTCTTGACAATACTCATTGCTGAGAAAGCTATTTCCACTGACGCTGTTGCAACAGGCAAAACCAATGCCAACTCAATGAGGCGATATACCAAAGGAAAAATGATGTGTCTGTTGGAAATATGCCCTAGAGGCAATAATAAAAGTATTATTATTATATTTCCTTGTTCATGATAATTGTCTTTTATTCATGCTATAACTGTATTATCCGGAAATCGTAATACACGTGTGAATACATAGACCACAATATGTCCCTAGTGAGCCTCTAGTTGACTAGCTCGTTGTGATCAACAGATAGTCATGGTTTCCTGGCTATGGACATTGGATGTCATTGATAACGGGATCACATCATTAGGAGAATGATGTGATGGACAAGACCCAATCCTAAGCATAGCACAAAGATCGTGTAGTTCGTTTGCTAGAGCTTTGCTAATGTCAAGTATCTCTTCCTTTGACCATGAGATCGTGTAACTCCTGGATACCGTAGGAGTGCTTTGGGTGTATCAAACGTCACAACGTAACTGGGTGACTATAAAGGTGCACTACAGGTATCTCCGAAAGTATCTATTGTTTTATGCGGATCGAGACTGGGATTTGTCACTCCGTGTAAACGGAGAGGTATCTCTGGGCCCACTCGGTAGGACATCATCATATGCGCAATGTGACCAAGGAGTTGATCACGGGATGATGTGTTACGGAACGAGTAAAGTGACTTGCCGGTAACGAGATTGAACAAGGTATTGGATACCGACGATCGAATCTCGGGCAAGTAAAATACCGCTAGACAAAGGGAATTGAATACGGGATTGATTGAGTCCTTGACATCGTGGTTCATCCGATGAGATCATCGTGGAACATGTGGGTGCCAACATGGGTATCCAGATCCCGCTGTTGGTTATTGACTGGAGAACGTCTCGGTCATGTCTGCATGTCTCCCGAACCCGTAGGGTCTACACACTTAAGGTTCGATGACGCTAGGGTTATAAAGGAAGCTTGTATGTGGTTACCGAATGTTGTTCGGAGTCCCGGATGAGATCCCGGACGTCACGAGGAGTTCCGGAATGGTCCGGAGGTAAAGATTTATATATGGGAAGTCCTGTTTTGGTCACCGGAAAAGTTTCGGGCGATATCGGTATTGTACCGGGACCACCGGAAGGGTCCCGGGGGCCCACCGGGTGGGGCCACCTGCCCCGGGGGGCCACATGGGCTGTGGGGGGTGCGCCTTGGCCTACATGGGCCAAGGGCACCAGCCCCAAGAGGCCCATGCGCCTAGGGAACCCTAGAGGGAAGAGTCCTCAAGGGGGAAGGCACCTCCGAGGTGCCTTGGGGAGGATGGACTCCTCCCCCCTCTTGGCCGCCGCACCAGATGCCATCTGGAGGCTGGCCGCCGCCCCTTGGGGTGGGAAACCCTAAAGGGGGCGCAGCCCTCCCCTTCCCCTATATATATGAGGCCTAGGGGCTGCCCATATCACGTGATTTGATCTCTCGTTGGTGCAGCCCTGCCCCTCTCCCTCCTCCTCTTCTCCCATGGTGCTTGGCGAAGCCCTGCGGGATTGCCACGCTCCTCCACCACCACCACGCCGTTGTGCTGCTGCTGGATGGAGTCTTCCTCAACCTCTCCCTCTCTCCTTGCTGGATCAAGGCGTGGGAGACGTCACCGGGCTGTACGTGTGTTGAACGCGGAGGTGCCGTCCGTTCGGCACTTGATCATCGGTGATCTGAATCACGACGAGTACGACTCCATCAACCCCGTTCACTTGAACGCTTCCGCTTAGCAATCTACAAGGGTATGCAGATGCACTCTCTTTCTACTCGTTGCTGGTCTCTCCATAGATAGATCTTGGTGATACGCGTAGGAAAATTTTGAATTTCTGCTACGTTCCCCAACAGTGGCATCATGAGCTAGGTCTATTGCGTAGATTCTTTGCACGAGTAGAACACAAAGTAGTTGTGGGCGTTGATGTTGTTCAATATGCTTACCGTTACTAGTCCAATCTTGTTTCGACGGTATTGTGGGATGAAGCGGCCCGGACCGACCTTACACGTACTCTTACGTGAGACAGGTTCCACCGATTGACATGCACTTGGTGCATAAGGTGGCTAGCGGGTGCCAGTCTCTCCCACTTTAGTCGGAACGGATTCGATGAAAAGGGTCCTTATGAAGGGTAAATAGCAATTGGCATATCACGTTGTGGTTTTGCATAGGTAAGAAACGTTCTTGCTAGAAACCCATAGCAGCCACGTAAAACATGCAAACAACAATTAGAGGACGTCTAACTTGTTTTTGCAGGGTATGCTATGTGATGTGATATGGCCAAGAGGAATGTGATGAATGATATGTGATGTATGAGATTGATCATGTTCTTGTAATAGGATTCACGACTTGCATGTCGATGAGTATGACAACCGGCAGGAGCCATAGGAGTTGTCTTTATTTATTGTATGACCTGCGTGTCATTGAAGAACGCCATGTAAACTACTTTACTTTATTGCTAAACGCGTTAGTCATAGAAGTAGAAGTAGTCATTGGCGTGACAACTTCATGAAGACACGATGATGGAGATCATGATGATGGAGATCATGGTGTCAAGACGGTGACAAGATGATCATGGAGCCCCGAAGATGGAGATCAATGGAGCTATATGATATTGGCCATATCATGTCACAACTATATAATTGCATGTGATGTTTATTATGATTATGCATCTTGTTTACTTAGGACGACGGTAGTAAATAAGATGATCCCTTACAAAATTTCAAGAAGTGTTCTCCCCTAACTGTGCACCGTTGCTACAGTTCGTCGCTTCTAAGCACCACGTGATGATCGGGTGTGATGGATTCTTACGTTCACATACAACGGGTGTAAGACAGTTTTACACAGCGAAAACACTTAGGGTTAACTTGACGAGCCTAGCATGTGCAGACATGGCCTCGGAACACGGAGACCGAAAGGTCGAGCATGAGTCGTATAGTAGATACGATCAACATGAAGATGTTCACCGATGATGACTAGTCCGTCTCACGTGATGATCGGACACGGCCTAGTTGACTCGGATCATGTGATCACTTAGATGACCAGAGGGATGTCTATCTAAGTGGGAGTTCATAAGATGAACTTAATTATCTTGAACATAGTCAAAAGACCTTTTGCAAATTATGTCGTAGCTCGCGCTAAAGTTCTACTGTTTTAGATATGTTCCTAGAGAAATTATAGTTGAAAGTTAATAGTAGCGATTATGCGATCAGTAGAAAGCTTATGTCCTTAATGCACCGCTCAGTGTGCTGAACCCCAAACGTCGTTTGTGGATGTTGTGAACATCGGACATACACGTTTTGATAACTACGTGATAGTTCAGTTAAATGGTTTAGAGTAGAGGCACCAAAGACGTTTTCGAAATGTCGCGGAACATATGAGATGTTTCGAGGGCTGAAATTAGGATTTCAGGCTCGTGCCCACGTCAAGAGGTATAAGACCTCCGACGATTTTCTTAACCTGCAAACTGACGGAGAAAAGCTCAATCGTTGAGCTTGTGCTCAGATTGTCTGAGTACAACAATCACTTGAATCAAGTGGGAGTTGATCTTCCATATGAGATAGTGATGTTTCTCCAAAGTCATTGCCACCAAGCTGCTGGAGCTTTGTGATGAACTATAACATATCAAGGATAGATATGATGATCCTTTGAAGTATTCGCGATGTTTGACACCGCGAAAGTAGAAATCAAGAAGGAGCATCAATTGTTGATGGTTGGTGAAACCACTAGTTTCAAGAAGGGCAAGGGAAAGAAGGGATACTTCATGAAACGGCAAATCAGCTGCTGCACCAATGAAGAAACCCGAGGTTGAACCCAAACCCGAGACTAAGTGCTTCTGTAATAAGGGGAACAACCACTGGAGCAGGATTACCCTAGATACTTGGTAGATGAGAAGGCTGGCAAGGTCGATAGAAGTATATTGGATATACATTATGTTAATGTGTACTTTACTAGTACTCCTAGTAGCACCAGGGTATTGGATACCGGTTCGGTTGCTAAGTGTTAGTAACTCGAAATAAAAGCTACGGAATAAACGAAGACTAGCTAAAGGTGAGCTGACGATATATGTTGGAAGTGTTTCCAAGTTTGATATAATCAAACATCGCACGTTCCCTCTACCATCAAGATTAGTATTAAACCTGAATGGTTTATTAAATCTCGATCGTAGTAATACACATTTTCATGCCAAAAGATATAAGATAGTAATGATAGTACCACTTACTTGTGGCACTGCCATGGAAGTCATATTGGTCTAAAACGCATGAAGAAGCTCCATGTTGATGGATCTTTGACTCACTCGTTTTTGAAAAGTTTGAGACATGCGAACCATGTCTATTGATGTATATGCATGAAGAAACTCCATGCAAATGGACCGTTCGGACTCACTTGATTTTGAATCACTTGAGATATGCAAATCATACCACATAGGCAAGATGACTGAAAAGCCTCGTTTTCAGTAAGATGGAACAAGATAGCAACTTGTAGGAAGTAACACATTTTGATGTGTGCAGTCCAATGAGTGCTAAGGCATGCAGTGAATATCGTTATGTTCTTACTTCACAGATGATTCGAGTAGATGTTGAGAATATTTACTTGATGAAACACAAGACTGAATTATTGAATGGTTCAAGTAATTTCAGAGTGAAGTAGAAGATCATTGTGACAAGAGGATAAAATGTCTATGATATGATCATAGAGATGAATATCTGAGTTACGAGTTTTGGCACACAATTAAGACATTGTGGAAATTGTTTCATAATTAATACCGCCTGGAACACCATAGTGTGATGGTGTGTCCGAACATCATAGTTGCACCCTATTGGATATGGTGCGTACCATGATGTCTCTTATCGAATTACCACTATCGTCCATGGGTTAGGCATTAGAGACAACCACATTCACTTTAAATAGGGCACCACGTAATTCCGATGAGATGACACCGTATGAATTATGGTTTAGAGAAACCTAAGTTGTCGTTTCTTAAAGGTTTGGGGTTGCGACGCTTATGTGAAAAAGTTTCAGGATTAAGCTCGAACCCAAAGCGGATAAAATGCATCTTCGTAGGACACCCAAAACAGTTGGGTATACCTCCTAATTCAGATCCGAAAGCAATATGGATTGTTTCTTGAATCGGGTCCTTTCTCGAGGAAAGGTTTCTCTCAAAAGAGTTGAGTGGGAGGATGGTGGAGACTTGATCAGGTTATTGAACCGTCTCTTCAACTAGTGTGTGGCAGGGCACAGGAAGTTGTTCCTGTGGCACCTACACCAATTGAAGTGGAAGCTTATGATATTGATCATGAAACTTCGGATCAAGTCACTACCAAACCTCGTAGGACAACAAGGACACGTACTACTTCGGAGTGGTAAGGTGATCCTGTCTTGAAGATCATGTTGCTAGACAACAATGAACCTACGAGCTATGGAGAAGCGACGGTGGGCCCAAATTCCAACAAATGGTTAGAAGCCATGAAATCCGAGATAGGATCCATGTATCAGAACAAAGCATGGACTTTGGTGGACTTGCCCGATGATCGGCAAGCCATTGAGATAAATGGATCTTTAAGAAGAAGACGAACGTAGACGGTAATGTCACCGTCCATGAAGCTCGACTTGTGGAGAAGAGTTTTTTCACAAGTTCAAGGAGTTGACTACGATGAGATTTTCTCATCCGTAGCGATGCTTAAAGTCCGTCGGATTCATGTTAGCATTAGCTGTATTTATGAAATCTGGCAGATGGATGTCAAAACGAGTTTCCTTACCAGTTTTCGTAAGGAAAGGTTGTATGCAATACAATCAGAAAAGTTTTGTCGATCCTAAGGATGCTAAAAGGTATGCTAGCTCCAGCGATCCTTTTAAGGACTGGAGTAAGCATCTCGGAGTTGGAATGTACGCTTTGATGAGATGATCAAAGATTTTGGATTTATACAAAGTTTATAAGAAACTTGTATTTCCAAAGAAGTGAGTGGGAGCACTATAGAATTTCTGATGAGTATATGTTGTTGACATATTGTTGATCAGAAATGACGTAGAATTTCTGGAAAGCATATAGGGTTATTTTGAAAGTGTTTTTCATTGGAAAGCCTGGATTAAGCTACTTGAACATTGAGCATCAAGATCTATAAGGATAGATCAAAATGCTTAATAATACTTTCAAATGAGCACATAACTTAACATGATCTTGAAGGTGTTCAAGATGGATCAGTCAAAGAAGAAGTTCTTGTCTGAGTTGTAAGGTACGAAGTTAAGACTTAAAGCTCGACCACGGCAGAATAGAGAGAAAGGACGAAGGTCGTCCCCTATGCTTAAGACGTAGGCTCTTCAGTATGCTATGCTGTGTACCGCACCTGAAGTGTGCCTTGCCATGAGTCAGTCAAGGGGTACAAGAGTGATCCAAGAATGGCTCACAGGACAGCGGTCAAAGTTATCCTTAGTAACTAGTGGACTAAGAAATTTTCTCGATTATGGAGGTGGTAAAAGAGTTCGTCGTAAAGGTTACGTCGATGCAAGCTTAACACCTATCCGGATAGCTCTGAGAAGAGAGACCGGATACATAAAATGGAGCAATAATTTAGAATAGCTCCAAGCAGAACAATTATTTGGAATAGCTCCAAATAAGAGCGTGGTAGCTGCATCTAGGAGATGACATAGAGATTTGTAAAGCACACACGGATCTGAAAGGTTCAGACCCGTTGACTAAAACCACTCTCACAAGCAACATGATCAAACATAAAACTCATTGAGTGTTAATCACATAGTGATGTGAACTAGACTACTGACTCTAGTAAACTCTTGGGTATTAGTCACATGGCGATGTGACCTGTGAGTGTTAATCACATGGCGATGTGAACTAGATTATTGACTCTAGTGCAAGTGGGAGACTGTTGGAAATATGCCCTAGAGGCAATAATAAAAGTATTATTATTATATTTCCTTGTTCATGATAATTGTCTTTTATTCATGCTATAACTGTATTATCCGGAAATCGTAATACACGTGTGAATACATAGACCACAATATGTCCCTAGTGAGCCTCTAGTTGACTAGCTCGTTGTGATCAACAGATAGTCATGGTTTCCTGGCTATGGACATTGGATGTCATTGATAACGGGATCACATCATTAGGAGAATGATGTGATGGACAAGACCCAATCCTAAGACTAGCACAAAAGATCGAGTAGTTCATTTGCTAGAGCTTTGCCAATGTCAAGTATCTCTTCCTTTGACCATGAGATCGTGTAACTCCTGGATACCGTAGGAGTGCTTTGGGTGTATCAAACGTCACAACGTAACTGGGTGACTATAAAGGTGCACTACAGGTATCTCCGAAAGTATCTATTGTTTTATGCGGATCGAGACTGGGATTTGTCACTCCGTGTAAACGGAGAGGTATCTCTGGGCCCACTCGGTAGGACATCATCATATGCGCAATGTGACCAAGGAGTTGATCACGGGATGATGTGTTACAGAACGAGTAAAGTGACTTGCCGGTAACGAGATTGAACAAGGTATCGGTATACCGACGATCGAATCTCGGGCAAGTAACATACCGATAGACAAAGGGAATTGTATACGGGATCGATTGAGTCCTTGACATCGTGGTTCATCCGATGAGATCATCGTGGAACATGTGGGAGCCAACATGGGTATCCAGATCCCGCTGTTGGTTATTGACCGGAGAACATATGAGATGTTTCGAGGGCTGAAATTAGGATTTCAGGCTCGTGCCCACGTCAAGAGGTATAAGACCTCCGACGATTTTCTTAGCCTGCAAACTAAGGAGAGAAGCTCAATTGTTGAGCTTGTGCTCAGATTGTCTGAGTACAACAATCACTTGAATCGAGTGGGAGTTGATCCTCCAGATGAAATAGTGATAGTTTCTCCGAAGTCATTACCACCAAGCTGCTAGAGCTCTGTGATGAACTATAACATATCAGGGATAGATATGATGATCCTTGAAATATTCGCGTTGTTTGACACCGCGAAAGTAGAAATCAAGAAGGAGCATCAATTGTTGATGGTTGGTGAAACCACTAGTTTCAAGAAGGGCAAGGGAACAAAGGGATACTTCATGAAACGGCAATTCAGCTGCTGCTCTAGTGAGGAAACCCAAGGTTGAACCCAAACCCGAGACTAAGTGCTTCTGTAATAAGGGGAACAACCACTGGAGCAGCATTACCCTAGATACTTGGTAGATGAGAAGGCTGGCAAGGTCGATAGAAGTATATTGGATATACATTATGTTAATGTGTACTTTACTAGTACTCCTAGTAGCACCAGGGTATTGGATACCGGTTCGGTTGCTAAGTGTTAGTAACTCGAAATAAAAGCTACGGAATAAACGGAGACTAGCTAAAGGTGAGCTGACGATATATGTTGGAAGTGTTTCCAAGGTTGATATGATCAAGCATCGCACGCTCCCTCTACCACCGAGATTGGTGTTTGCGTTGAGCATAGACATGATTGGATTATGTCTATCGCAATACGGTTATTCATTTAAGGAGAATAATGGTTACTCTATTTTTGAATAATACCTTCAATGGTCTTGCACCTAAAGGAATGGTTTATTGAATCTCGGTCGTAGTGATACTCATTTTCATGCCAAAAGATATAAGATAGTAATGATAGTACCACTTACTTGTGGCACTGCCATGTAAGTCATAATGGTATAAAACGCATGAAGAAGCTCCATGTTGATGGATCTTTGGACTCACTCGCTTTTGAAAAGTTTGAGACATGCGAACCATGTCTATTGGTGTATATGCATGAAGAAACTCCATGCAAATGGATCGTTCGGACTCACTTGATTTTGAATCACTTGAGATATGCAAATCATACCACATGGGCAAGATGACTGAAAAGCCTCATTTTCAGTAAGATGGAACAAGATAGCAACTTGTTGGAAGTAACACATTTTGATGTGTGCAGTCGAATGAGTGCTGAGGCATGCAGTGAATATCATTATGTTCTTACTTCACAGATGATTCGAGTAAATGTTGAGTATATTTACTTGATGAAACACAAGTCTGAATTATTGAATGGTTCAAGTAATTTCAGAGTGAAGTAGCAGATCATTGTGACAAGAGGATAAAATGTCTATGATATGATCATAGAGATGAATATCTGAGTTACGAGTTTTGGCACACAATTAAGACATTGTGGAAATTGTTTCGCAATTAATACCGCCTGGAACACCATAATGTGATGGTGTGTCCGAACATCATAGTTGCACCCTATTGGATATGGTGCGTACCATGATGTCTCTTATCGAATTACCACTATCGTTCATGGGTTAGGCATTAGAGACAACCACATTCACTTTAAATAGGGCACCACATAATTCCGATGAGATGACACCGTATGAATTATGGTTTAGAGAAACCTAAGTTGTCGTTTCTTAAAAGTTTGGGGCTGCGACATTTATATGAAAAAGTTTCAGGTTGATAAGCTCGAACCCAAAGCGGATAAAATGCATCTTCATAGGAAACCCAAAATAGTTGGGTATACCTCCTAATTCAGATCCGAAAGCAATATGGATTGTTTCTAGAATCGGGTCCTTTCTCGAGGAAAAGTTTCTCTCGAAAGAATTGAGTGGGAGGATGGTGGAGACTTGATGAGGTTATTGAACCGTCTCTTCAACTAGTGTGTGACAGGGCACAGGGAGTTGTTCCTGTGGCACCTACACCAATTGAAGTGGAAGCTTATGATATTGATCATGAAACTTCGGATCAAGTCACTCCCAAACCTTGTAGGATGACAAGGATGCGTACTACTTCAGAGTGGTACGTAATCCTGTCTTGAAGGTCATGTTGCTAGACAACAATGAATCTACGAGCTATGGAGAAGCGATGGTGGGCCCGGATTCCGATAAATGGCTTGAGGCCATAAAATCCGAGAAAGGATCCATGTATGAAAACAAAGTGTAGACTTTGGCAGAACGGCTCGATGGTCGTAAGGCTAATGAGTATAGATGGATTTCAAAAGGAAGACGGACAATGATGGTAAATGTCACCATTAAGAAAGCTCGACTTGTCGTTAAGATGTTTTCCGACAAGTTCAAGGAGTTGACTACGATGAGATTTTCTCACTCGTTGCGATGCTAAGAGTCTGTTGGAATTATATTAGCGATTACTGCATTATTTATGAAATCTTGCAGATAGGATGTCAAAACATTGTTTCCTCGACGATTTTAATGAGGAAATGTTGTATGTGATACAACCGGAAGGTTTTGTCAATCCCGAAAGATGCTAATAAGTATGCAAAGCTCCAGCAATCCTTCTAAGGACTGGAGTGAGCATCTCGGAGTTGGAATGTATGCTTTGATGATGATCAAAAATTTTTGGGTTTGTACAAAGTTTGTGAGAAACTTGTATTTCCAAAGAAGTGAGTGGGAGCACTATAGAATTTCTGATGAGTATATGTTGTTGACATATTGTTGATCAGAAATGACGTAGAATTTCTGGAAAGCATATAGGGTTATTTTGAAAGTGTTTTTCAATGGAAAGCCTGGATTAAGCTACTTGAACATTGAGCATCAAGATCTATAAGGATAGATCAAAATGCTTAATAATACTTTCAAATGAGCACATACCTTGACATGATCTTGAAGGTGTTCAAGATGGACCAGTCAAAGAAGGAGTTCTTGCCTGAGTTGTAAGGTACGAAGTTAAGACTTAAAGCTCGACCACGGCAGAATAGAGAGAAAGGACGAAGGTCGTCCCCTATGCTTAAGACGTAGGCTCTTCAGTATGCTATGCTGTGTATCGCACCTGAAGTGTGCCTTGCCATGAGTCAGTCAAGGGGTACAAGAGTGATCCAAGAATGGCTCACAAGACAGCGGTCAAAGTTATCCTTAGTAACTAGTGGACTAAGGAATTTTCTTGATTATGGAGGTGGTAAAAGAGTTCGTCGTAAAGGTTACGTCGATGCAAGCTTAACACCTATCCGGATAGCTCTGAGTAGAGAGACCGGATACATATAATGGAGCAATAATTTAGAATAGCTCAAAGTAGAACAGTTATTTGGAATAGCTCCAAATAGAGCGTGGTAGCTGCATCTAGGAGATGACATAGAGATTTGTAAAGTACACACGGATCTGAAAGGTTCAGACCCGTTGACTAAAACCTCTCTCACAAGCAACATGATCAAACATAAAACTCATTGAGTGTTAATCACAGAGTGATGTGAACTAGACTACTGACTCTAGTAAACTCTTGGGTATTAGTCACATGGCGATGTGACCCGTGAGTGTTAATCACATGGCGATGTGAACTAGATTATTGACTCTAGTGCAAGTGGGAAACTGTTGGAAATATGCCCTAGAGGCAATAATAAAAGTATTATTATTATATTTCCTTGTTCATGATAATTGTCTTTTATTCATGCTATAACTGTATTATCCGGAAATCGTAATACACGTGTGAATACATAGACCACAATATGTCCCTAGTGAGCCTCTAGTTGACTAGCTCGTTGTGATCAACAGATAGTCATGGTTTCCTGGCTATGGACATTGGATGTCGTTGATAACGGGATCACATCATTAGGAGAATGATGTGATGGACAAGACCCAATCCTAAGCATAGCACAAAGATCGTGTAGTTCGTTTGCTAGAGCTTTGCCAATGTCAAGTATCTCTTCCTTTGACCATGAGATCGTGTAACTCCTGGATACCGTAGGAGTGCTTTGGGTGTATCAAACGTCACAACGTAACTGGGTGACTATAAAGGTGCACTACAGGTATCTCCGAAAGTATCTATTGTTTTATGCGGATCGAGACTGGGATTTGTCACTCCGTGTAAACGGAGAGGTATCTCTGGGCCCACTCGGTACGACATCATCATATGCGCAATGTGACCAAGGAGTTGATCACGGGATGATGTGTTACGGAACGAGTAAAGTGACTTGCCGGTAACGAGATTGAACAAGGTATTGGATACCGACGATCGAATCTCGGGCAAGTAAAATACCGCTAGACAAAGGGAATTGAATACGGGATTGATTGAGTCCTTGACATCGTGGTTCATCCGATGAGATCATCGTGGAACATGTGGGAGCCAACATGGGTATCCAGATCCCGCTGTTGGTTATTGACTGGAGAACGTCTCGGTCATGTCTGCATGTCTCCCGAACCCGTAGGGTCTACACACTTAAGGTTCGATGACGCTAGGGTTATAAAGGAAGCTTGTATGTGGTTACCGAATGTTGTTCGGAGTCCCGGATGAGATCCCGGACGTCACGAGGAGTTCCGGAATGGTCCGGAGGTAAAGATTTATATATGGGAAGTCCTGTTTTGGTCACCGGAAAAGTTTCGGGCGATATCGGTATTGTACCGGGACCACCGGAAGGGTCCCGGGGGCCCACCGGGTGGGGCCACCTGCCCCGGGGGGCCACATGGGCTGTGGGGGGTGCGCCTTGGCCTACATGGGCCAAGGGCACCAGCCCCAAGAGGCCCATGCACCTAGGGAACCCTAGAGGGAAGAGTCCTCAAGGGGGAAGGCACCTCCGAGGTGCCTTGGGGAGGATGGACTCCTCCCCCCCTCTTGGCCTCCGCACCAGATGCCATCTGGAGGCTGGCCGCCGCCCCTTGGGGTGGGAAACCCTAAAGGGGGCGCAGCCCTCCCCTTCCCCTATATATATGAGGCCTAGGGGCTGCCCATATCACGTGATTTGATCTCTCGTTGGTGCAGCCCTGCCCCTCTCCCTCCTCCTCTTCTCCCATGGTGCTTGGCGAAGCCCTGCGGGATTGCCACGCTCCTCCACCACCACCACGCCGTTGTGCTGCTGCTGGATGGAGTCTTCCTCAACCTCTCCCTCTCTCCTTGCTGGATCAAGGCGTGGGAGACGTCACCGGGCTGTACGTGTGTTGAACGCGGAGGTGCCGTCCGTTCGGCACTTGATCATCGGTGATCTGAATCACGACGAGTACGACTCCATCAACCCCGTTCACTTGAACGTTTCCGCTTAGCGATCTACAAGGGTATTTAGATGCACTCTCTTTCTACTCGTTGCTGGTCTCTCCATAGATAGATCTTGGTGATACGCGTAGGAAAATTTTGAATTTCTGCTACGTTCCCCAACAGTGTCTACCAGTCTGAACCATCTTCACAGCAAGATTACCTCTCACATCAGTGATGAATGTTCCAAGCTGATTTCCAAGGACAAAAGAAATCTCATATGTGGAGAAGTCATCAGCATACAACTTAGCAAGTTCAACAAGTTTGTCTTCATCAAAATTAGCAAATGATTTCCTTGGATCAAGACAAGCAATGCATCTTAACAATTGAGTAGATCTTTCAGCAAAGCGGTTATTTAACTCAGTAATAACTTGGTCATGCACAACATTGAACAATTCATATATGAGGCAATGAAAATAAGTTACCATTTGACCACCACGCCCCCTTGATCGACATCGAGCAGGAATTGTATCATCCATGCCAATATAATCTTATGTTTAACACAAAAGTCATTTTCTCTTCCAAGAGTTGATCCCAACCATTTTCTCTTATATCTTGAAGTTTCTGGAATGTCACACCAATCAAACTCACTGCAAGAACAATATTTTGGTCTTTTCTTTGGAACCATTGTGAAAACTCATTAGTCTTCCCCAATAGTTTGATCATAAGATGCAACATGAAAAACAAATTCAAAGCTTTCCATCTGAGAAATCAAGCCATCTGATGTGCTTCTTTGTGTTAAATTTTCTGCATCATCATGAATGTTCTCTAACCCTTGCAAAACTCATTTCCACATAGTTATAAATCTACAAAGTTTTATGATGTGTGCCCCATCGTGTATCCCCAGGTCGGACAAGATTGGTTGCTTGGTTTTTCCCTCTCCCTGAAAAAATCTCCCCTGACTCCAATTGGCTTACAATATTTTCATGTTGTTGTTGGGCTAGTTCATCATGTATCTTACAAGAAGCATTGACGGTGTTGACAATCAAAGTTATGTGGTTAATGAAATCCGTCACAAAAGAACAACACTTGGCAACAACAACAACCACTAATTGCAACTGATGGGCAAAGCAATGGATATAAAATGCATAAGGATTTTCATCTTGTATTAACTTTTGCAACCCACGAAATTGCCCTCTCATGTTAGAAGCTCCATCATACCCTTGCCCTCTCAATTTAGACATAGACAAGCCCCGTTTCTATAGTTGTTTCTGTTTCTAGTGTTGATTCAGTTCCCTCGGCCGCTTCATTCCCTCCATCTGAAATGATAGGTGTAGACAGCCCCGTTGCAGACACTGGTGGAAAAAATCTCTTCATCTTCTTTTCCTACAATATATGAAATGAAATTGGCAATTACATCAATTTGGGTTCAACATATCATAGATATATGACTGGATACAAAAGAACATGGTATAAATTTTAGTTTAGAGCAGCTTGTACATTGATACAACTCATACAAATAGAACATGGTACAAGTAGAAACTAGAAATCATCTAAGGGGGTAGCAAGGAAAGCATCAAAAAAAATTACAAGCTGCCGCAGCCGGCAATGAAGCAGCGCCACGCAGACGAACGACGAACAGGAGGCCGGCAGCGATGAGCGATCTACAACCCGGGAGCAGAAAGTGGGTGGGCCGAGGGTGGAGCCACGGCGTACAGTGAGGTATGAGCATGCTAGCAGGGATACTAATCAGGTGGCACATGAGCTTGCTCAGATGGCGAAATACTCTGACCCTAATGTTTGGTTAGAAAGTCCTCCTCCTGAAATTGTATCTCTTTTCACTGGCAAAAAAAACTTTTTAATTAATGATGTAACCCTTATTATTAATGAATACAGAGGTATCATTTTGTCAGAAAAAAAGATCAAAGAATCCTTTGAGTTTGACACAGACGCCCGTGACCTAGCTCTGGCACCACCATAGTAGCCATCAAAAGAAAAAAAAATGATAGATCACCTTCATACCCGAGCTCGACACGGCTCTATCGTTGATATGCAGCTTTGAGTATCCACGTGATTGATGGTGTATCATGTATGCATGTTGCTGTAGCAATTCTAAATACGTACCCATGTAAAATAATAATAATCCAAATACATATATTACCAAAGATATTAGGGATTTAAGGCTGCTTTGAGATGTGTGCAAAGTATGAGGTATCAAAATCTGAGGAGGAGCCACAGGCGGGAGTCTATGAGGCCCCATCCAATAGAATCTTCTTTCGTGGTTTATTGTCTATTTTTTGGCAGTTTTCTAATTTCTTGTCAATTTTCCTCCTCATTTATTTTGTTTATTTTTTATCTATATTTCTCAAGTGAACAAAAAATACTTACATTTTAAAAGACGTTTATGATGACTTTAAAAAATGTTCACACAACTTTTTTTGATAGCATTAAAAATATGTTCACATGTTACGAAAAGAATGTTTGTGACATTCTAAAAAAAGTTATACGATGTAAAAAAAATGTTCGCATAGATTAATAAAAATGTTTGGTATCATTCAAAAATATGTTCAACATGTGTTTGGCAAAACGTTTTACATGTTGAACAAAGATATTGAAGGGCGGCATATACATGTTTGAGAGAGAAGAACAGCACATTGCTCATCAAGGACATCCACGCATGCGTCTATGTTACGATCAAGACTGGAGTGGTACCGGACTTGAAGGAATTGTCGTAGTGTCATAGGCCTCACCCGTCAAAATGTTGTAGCCACGTAGTGATATTTTCTCAATTCTTTTTGCACTATGAGCTACGGCCTAGAATCATGCATAAATAGTACTAGGTAGATCAAAATCAGAGTATTCCTTACATTACCCTCGTCCATGTCAAAATGAAAAGTAGATAAATTAATCTGAGTGATGCAACGAATCAATCTGAGTGCGCCGAACTGATTGGCTAATTCTTATTTACTCCATTTTTATATACAAGGCCACTATGGAATATACATTTTGCATCTATACAAGGCCACCAACAGTAATCGAGGCAAAATTAATGATATTTCTCGTACTAGCAACCTGTTTAATAGTTGCATGCATGCAGTCATAATGACAATCAACTAGTTTTGATGATGGGCAGTTTTAACCGTCAAGTTAATATTTTCTCTGAATTTATCAATGTTACAAATTTATCTCGGACACAACTCTGATTTTGCAGACTTGAGTTACATGGTGATGATGATCTTGTTCCAGGGACTTGTCTCCTGAAGTGCGGTTATGACTCGAATAAGGGTCGTCTTCACTCATCACTTTCATCGCTATCATATTGGAAAAGGGAATGAAGAATATTGGTCTTCTCTTCTGAAGCTTCAATTTTCTCCTCTGCAACTGGTGCTTTGACATCATCATGGACAGCTGGAGATTCAGTACTCTTGTGTTTCTTCTGAGGATTTGCAGCAGCTGATGACTTTGGCTTTACTATCAATTTGGGCATCTTAGATGCCAAGCTCTCCTTTACTTCTTCTTTATTGGCACTCTCAGGATCATTAGCTTTGACCAAGACATCTGTTGGATGATCTAACGCTGATTCAGAAGACTCGTTGATGATCTCTGACAGAAAATCTTCATCATTGACTTCGATCCGTTTTACGTAACCTTCCGAGTTACGGAAAGTGATTGATCTGACGAGCTCTTCGTCTTCCTCTGCTAGTAGTACAGTATTTTCCTCCTTTAAATTTTGATGATAGGCAGTAGAAGCAGAATGGTTCAGAATCCCAAGCATCCGGTCAATGGAGACCCCTTCATGCCTAGACTTGATCGACCGCGTCTCTTCCAAATCGGCGAGTACGTCCATGTCCCGCTTGGAATCCATGGCTCTGTTCTCCAGCGCTCTCATGGTGTCGCCCATCTCCTCCGCGGCTCGTTTCCTCTTCTCCTTGTCCACCACAGCCTCTGCCTCGCGCCATGGCTCGAAGTTGCGGCTGGCCCCGGACTCCACCGTGTAGTCCGAGTTCCTGGGGTCCGTCTTGAAGGCGATCTCGGCGGAGCAGCGTGTGCACTTGATGTAGAACCTGTGTATTCGTATCCCCAGGTATGCCTCCCCGGCGGCGTCCTCTTTGCGTGAGTTGAACTTGGTGCCCTTGGAGATGTACGTCCCGCAGGTGCCGCAGCGGATGCTCATCGGGAGCATCACGCGCACAACGATCTGCCGGTTCTTGGGCTGCCGCCGCCGCGGGATCTTCGCCGGGTCGAAGTCGTCCGGGTAGTGTTTGTTCAGCACCTTGCGCTCGCCCATGTCGCCGGATCTTGGAAGCGAGGCGGAGCCCTAGGTCGTATGCGAGGCAGCGAGGCCACGGCCGGGTAGGGGCGAGGATTCGAGAGATCGGGATCGCGTGGGAGGGGATAGGCCTCGCCGATTCTCAAAAATCCCTTCGATCAAGGACAAGGAAATCACGAAGGCGGTTAATATTAGGTCGTTTCCGAGTCTGTGTGAAAAAGGAACTTTTTTTCTGACGGATTGTGAAAAAAGAGCTTTGTCGCTAGATCAACTGACAATTACGGGGATTTTACGGGCTGGGCGCCCAGCCCACCAGTTAAATTCAGGGTTGCCTAAAAACTAAAATTCAGCAGCCACGGTTAATTCGGAGGAGTGTTTATAGACCAATTAAAACAAGACAGGTCAGCGGGTTGGTAAAGTTTGTGAGCGGGCAGCCCGAAAAATTTAAGTTTGCTGGCTCGATTGCGGGGCTGGTTTTATAAATTTAAGTTTGCGAAATATTTCAGCACCTACCGAAATTACCGCATTTTATTGGTTTCGGTGGACTGAAAATTTTACTTGAAACTCAAAAAAAATATTTGAAAAATACTTGAATTATTGCATATAACTGAAATATTTTGATGTCTGTTGAAATCATCGAAATTTATCAAAATCTCACTGAAAGTGAGAACCATCGCCTCGCCAATCGCATGCGCTGCTCCCATGTGCTACTTGCCCAACTTTCCTTCTCTTTCCCTTCCAGGCCCGTCACAGCGCATGTCCAGTATAGCAGCAACATGTCATCACATCATTCTCCTAGGCAGCTCAATCATCATCGATCGTTCTCTGCCTCCGCGGATGTCGATCCTCGACAACCCCACTGCCAAGTTCGCTAGTGGTGGGGAGGAGAACCCCGGTGCCTCCACTCCGATGAGTAGTTTATGTTAGGTTTTTTTAGTTCTCGTAGGTGTGGCGCTCAGACGGATGACGACACATCTTCTTTGAGTTTTTCTTTCGGGCTTCGATCCTCTTCGAGGTCGTCCATTTGAACGTAGTCGATAGAGCTCCAACGTAGATTCATGACATCTTTGTGGGGCGGTGAGGTTAATTAGGGTTTCTTGACATGTGGCGAGATTTGGTGTCAGGCGCTTCAGATTTATGCAAGGGTTCAACGGCGATGACTGTGGCTCGAGGATGCTGGTCCTTAGGGGCACGTGCACGAAGACTTCCTGGCTCTGATCGACAAGGTCAAGGTCAAGACGGCTCTGGTAGAGGAGCGATGACAACGATGCGTCAACTGCTCGTTCTAGCGGCAGTAGTGGTCGTTTGATGGTCTCAGAATCTCGATGTAATTTTTATTATGTTTGAGATGCTTTGTATTTCCGACGACATTTTAATATAGACCAGATCCTTTCCACAAAAACAGTCGGCGGGGCTAGGGGAATGAGTTCAGGATCACTAAATCTGATGATGGTAGGGCTATAGCAAATCAGATTTGCCGCCAACGAGCTCCCAGATCCAATTGTTGACAGTGGAATGTTAGTTTTGCGGATTTTAATGTTGCATAGGTTATTTTGAAGAGCTTCAAACTCTTGTACATTTTTGCTAGATATACACAGGTGACATGCTGCAATAACTTTGGGATGTGTGTTGCAAATGTAGTGTTGACTTCCATGTTGCATACTATGTTGATTGTTTTTCTCGGCAATTTTCTATCACCAACGGAGATTTTTCTGCATACAGTAAAATGTTGCATTGGTGAGTTTGAAACGCCACTACATTTCTTTTGCATGTTTCAAAACACCAATTACACAAATGTTGACACACTACTTTTTTTAGGGAAATTAGGGGGTTTTATTCCACGGTAACAGGTTTACAATATGCTAATACAAGATCATAAATAAAGGGAGCGCTACTACGCTCCGTCCGAGCATAACTAGCTACAGGATGGGAAATCATATATTGTGATATTGCTATCTTCATCGAAATAAACTCTTGTTGTTACATCAAAACTTTGATAATGTGCCATAAGCAGATTTGGCAAGTTACTCGCCACGGATAGCGGATAGGTATCCACTAAGTCTGGTTGCACTATGACCGAAAGAGACGAGTACTAAAGAGCTAGTGACATCTCCATAATTGCGAAAAAAACAGATCATGGCATGAGGCAAACGTCACCTCGCCATGGTTGTTCGTGGGAATCGTTCCAACACTTTGGCATGGCCCCGCCAGAGCAAAATGTATCAAAATGTTGCATGCTACAACAATCAGACTGGTTGGAACGGTTATATAAGTTGGATCTGGTGATGTAGAAGGTAGATCAGGGGGCTCCCACTCGATGTTGTCGATCACGTGTCCATTGTTGGAAATTGTTGTGACCTGCTACTTGGGATGCATATGATGGCCTCGATGACCATAGAATGCCCACACACTACACTCGATCGCTCCTCCTATACCCGTGCATTGCCGTCAGAGGCCATCCCTCCATCGATCGAGGCTCAGGGAGGCACCCCTCTTGCTTCCACCGTGGAGGTACCCGCCACCAATCCCATCAAGCCTGGTGCATGCCCATGTGCCCTCCTAGGCAAGAGTAAAAAGAAAGCAAGGCTCCAACCATAGCTCTCAATCGACGAGGACCTCACCAACTCATGCACGTTGAGGAGGTGGTGCGCCGAGCAGGCAGTGAACATCTTCTATGTATAAGGTGGGGATTCCTATGCAGTGCATGCACTGGTGGTGAGGTTGTCAGGGCAGGAATGCACCTTCGACATTGTCGTCTCGTGGACATTATGGACATGCATGTCAATCACCATTCTCATGCACACTAATCTCATCTTCAGCTCTGGTGCCGACAACGAAGACTAGCAGCACACAACCACAATGGTTCCATGTATATCTTCGCCCCCTAACGTGGGAGAGTTGTACGCAGGTGCAGGTGGTACTCACCGCAAAAATGGAACCAGTGATAGATAGATGGTAAGGGAGGAAGATGGAAGATTCAAACATTCCCATGTGGCTATTTTTCCATGTAGTCCCTAATAGACGCCCCCCATTGAGCAAGAGTTGTCAAAAGCGTCTTCACCACTCCTACTAGTGCTATTTGTAGCCATGTCCCAGAATTGGTAACAATTTGCGAAAAATTGATATGTGGTGCCAATTTGGTATCCTATCCTAATTGTGGCAGTTTATGTAAGTTATACTCCTGTAAATTCTTTAACGTTGTACCAGAACGATCTTAGAAGGAGGGTGTAGCCAGGCCCAGGCAACATGCCCCTTCCTTGAGACGAGTGCTCCTCGCCAACGCCTATTGCGCCATGTAAAAAAACAAGCACCCTCTCGAGCAAGGCATGGGTCGGCCCAACAAACGTGCCCCTGCTCGGTTGACAGTTTAATTTATCAACTCGTCCATGGTGAGTGAACACTAAATAGTTCACTATTCACTACTAACTAGTTAACCTTAGACCATTGACTGTTGACCATGGACCGTTGACTTTGTAAAAAAATCATAAATCAAAAGAGTTCATGCATGTGAGAAATAGTTCACAATTTTGAAAAGCGAACTCGAGTTAAAAAAGTTTACAAATTTGAATTCTTTTGGTAAATTTGAAAAAGTTCATCATTTTTTTAAGTTTCCAAATTTGAAAAAGCTTTCACGAATTTGAAAAAATTCATGGGTTTGAATTGTTTTTACGAATTTGAAAAAGTTCACGAATTTGGAAAAATCACAATTTTGGAAAAGGCCGATGAATTGGGAAAAAGGTTCATGAATTTAAGTAATGAAAATTTGATGAAGCTAAAATGAAAAAGGAAAAACCGTCAATTTTGGAAAAAGTCCGCAGATTTTGGAAAAAAAATTCATAAAATTTTATAAAAGTTTGTGGATTTGAAAAACATTCATGCATTTGTCAGATTAGAAAAATGTTCATGCATTTGAAAAAAGTACGTGAATTAAAAAAATTCTACACATTTGAGAAAAAAATAGAAAAAGAAAAAAAGAAAAAGAAGAAAAGGAAAAAAAAGAAAAAGAAGAAAAGGAAAAAAAAAGAAAAAGATAAAAATGGTCCAAAAACCTAAAACAACGGGAAAAAACCTTGAATGGAAGCTTCGAGAAGCTGCTCAAAACATGTCCAAGAAGCTTGCGCGAACTTTCCAAAACCGGGAACGGGAGCTTCCCGTTGGTGCCTTATATAGACCGACCCACAAAGATTCTATGGCAGAAATTAGCAAGGGCCAACCTAGGACATGGCCCCCTAGCCCAGAATATTTCCTTTGGCAATCCCCTAGTAGTTGGTCCATATAAATTGGACATACATTTGTCTGGACGCCCCCTCCAACATATAGGCTAAAGCTCTGCCACTGATTGCAGCTATTGTGTGATAGGAGTAGTTACTATTCATTGATGTAACTTTGAGTTGGCATGAGGTGTGAGCAAATTCTAGCTACGCAACTGTTTCGGGGTACGCTTCAGTGCTCAAATGCATGCAAGAGATTTGTCCACGGATGTGTGGAGAAAAAACCATACATTAAAAAAGACATAAAAATAAAATATACACATAGAAAAATGATAACCATCTTTATCCCTTCTCATCTTTTTTCTTTCTTTTTTTTCCTGAAGAAAGACCTTTCTCATCTTTTTTTTTTTTTTTTGAGAATCAAGACCTTTCTCATCTTTACACACCCTCTTGTCCTTTCTCTTTTTCGCTGTTGTTGAGGTAGCCCATTCAAGAACGCCAGCCCATATGGGTTCCGGCCCGGAATATAAAACCAACGCGACCCCAATTCGATCTAGGGATTCCTTCCTTCCATTAAAACCTTAACTGCGACGGCGGCGAGGTTAGATAGATTCTTCGGAAGCGGAGATGGAGATGGAGACGAAGACGGAGTCCAGGAAAAGGCCTAGGGTAGCGGCGGCGGCGGCGGCGGAACCTGCGGCGACGGCGGAGTACGCGGCGTGGTTGGAAGAAATGGCGGCACATGAGGCGAAGGCGGCTGAGTTCCGCAAGAACCTGCTGGCGAATCCATTGACGCCCGAGCAGTTACGGGAACGCGAGGAAGCCGCGTGGGAAAAGTGCAACAACGAGTCGTGGGAGAGGGCTCGCGATAACTGGATCTGGCCTCCCTTCGAAGCCGTCAGTAAGCAGCTTATCCTAATCCCCTCTATCTTTAGTTTCTTTCTTGCACTATTAATTCTGGAGCGTGCTGCTGTGCGGTGGCCATTGCATCTGGCACGATCACGTGCCCGGTGTATCAGACCCCCGATCCTCGCAAGCTTATTCTTTCCCAAATCACCAATTCAAGCATTTGTGTTCCAATAAAAATCTATTGAACCATTGGCGTCTTAGATCTGAACACAAGTGAAAAGGACAGAGAATTTGTCTTCTGTAAAATTTGCAGGTTTTTCCTAAAAGAGTAGGAAAATTAATAAATAAATAAGTATGGATACTGATGGCTTCATGGGATTACACTTTTCGGCTACAGGCAAAATGTTATTGTTCTACTCAAAAGTTGGATCCCCCTCTCCTCACTGCCATGTTGCCACACAATTTGTCATGTTTCCTCAAAATTTGTTTCATACCGCTTGCCATATTGTGTACGTACATGCCAATGGGTTTGATGTGAGTACCACTTTAGTTGTCCTGAGTTGCCATGCTATTTACACGTATGCACTTGTCTGGATAGCGGGGTGTGATTGTTGTCATTTTAATTATCCCGAGTTGCCTAGTGTTCCTCATCCCTTGTATGTTTACTTCCATTCTTTGGCTAGGATTGATGCAGCGAAAATTCTCCTAATACTATTTCGTTTGATATATTAAATTTTGATTGATATGTTGTTTTCGATTCCACCCATCCACCATCCCCTTGTAACTAACGAGATTGTATTTGCTGCAGCGGACATCTCTTGCATGCGCTTTACCAACGAAAATATCAACGACCCTAATTATCCACGCCTTGTCTGCACCATGGCAACTCTGCAGATTGTTTCAGTCCAGGTGAAGGATATAACCGGTGGGTTGCATTGGCCGCTGGATGTTTATGGTTTTGTCGCTGTGCGTGATGTGGTGGATCGCAAACGCATTATGGTTTTCAACCGTGAAAGGGATGACTACCAAAGAATCAGCGAGCAGGTTCGAAAAGATTGTATTTTGTCCCACTCTAATACATACTCCCTCCGTCCCATAATGTAAGACGTTTTTTGACACTACACTAGTGTCAAAAAACGTTTTACATTATGGGACGGAGTAGTAGATATGAATGACTGGAATGGAATAGTAGCTAGGGAGTAAACCATTCCTTTTCTTGTGCATCACCATATTACAACCAGGCCTAGGAATAGGATACACAAACGTGACCGCAGCTTGAATTTGGCTATGTAAAATACAGAAAACATGGGAAAAAATAGATATTGAAGCTATGCATGAATAATGATGCAAGTTTGAGGCAGAAAATTACAAATGATGCGTAGTTTTTTGCAAAACATTGTATGTAATGTCACAGTTTGCTTTGAGCATACAAATATCGTGTTGTTATTTATAGTATTACTATTGAGGTCATCATCATGATGATGATCATGTTCTTATTGTTGTTACTATTACTATTTGTCACTGAAGCATCGGCTAATATTTCCTTAGATATTTTTGTAATACAACTCACAGAATTTACGGTATGCACTTCTGCAATTGAACAGACAAGCTCCCTCTTTTTTTTTCCATTTCTGCCACGCAATGTTTTATAGTTCAATTGTTCAATTGGTTCCTGCAAGCTGAAGGGTTATAAATATTTATCATGTTTACTTCCCATCTCAAATGTCCTCTTGCAAATCCTGCTAATGGTTAAGTTACATTTTTCATGTTTGTCATCGGCATATTTTGGACTCAAGTCACCATCATGAAGTTCCACTTGATACAGTAACTGTGTTTTGATAGATGCACTCTCACTTGTATTAACGAAGGATAAACTAAATATATTCCACTGCAGTTCATGCTATTGATGAATGAATCTATTTTTATTATTGTTTACTTAAATGACTGATGCATGCAGGATTCCTACCTAACACTGACCGGTCCTACCCGTGGTGTTGTCATGACGATTGATCCTTCGTATTTGGAGGCTAAGCTCAAAGTAAGAGGTGCAACTGAATCTGAGGACAAAGATTTGAGCAAATTTGCTAAGACGTACAGATTGGGCTGCTACCTTCCTATTAAGCACACAAGCAAGCTTTGCACACTGGAGCTGCAGCATTACACTCTTTGTTCATCTGTGGAAGCCACAATTCGTGTTCAAGTCATTGAAGGGCAGTTTCCTCGTGATTTTTGTGGTGTGCTTACTGCTAGCACTGACTCTGAAAGCGGTGTGATGATCTCATTACTGGATTTTAATAGTGATGAGTTGCCAGTTGATGCTGATGGCTCTGTGAAGCTATCTCGCCAAGTTGTTTCTGTTAAAAAGGGGGGGAATCTGAAAGTTTCTGTCTGGCAACGTGGTGTTGGTGAGGAAGAAGACCAAGAGATAACTGCTGCATCATTTGTAGCTAAGGAAGCTGAAACAAGCACTAATTATATGCCGATGAAGAAATGGAAGTGCTGGATGGAAGTCAGTGTCGCCTGGTCCCTTTTCAGCTGTTGGTGAGGAATAAGACCAAGAGAGATAGAGAGGCCAAATCGTTGGAAGTATATCTGTGTAATGGCATGCTGACGACTTAACCCCTTGTCCTATTGTTTGAAGTCGTATTTTGACTGTGTACCAACTAATGATCGGTGCTTGCATGGACAAAGAAGGACTTGTTGTATCTTCTGTTCGAAGAGATTTTGCTTCATGTCTTTTTTTTTGTATAGCTGCAATAGTTTATTTGCTTGAATCACATGCCAAGTCAATTGTTAACTACTCCCTCCATCCCATAATGTAGGACGTTTTTTGACACAGTGTCAAAAAACCTCCTACATTATGGGACGGAGGGAGTACAATTTTTCTTTTCTGATAACAGTTTATTTGCTTGAAAAGAGTCTGCTTCTGTGCTCACAGGACATCACGTGAGATGATAAGAAATCTCAAATGAAGATAAGAACACAGCAAGGGCAAGGAGGATTACTTGTTCAATGTTTAGTAGCCTTGTAGTTTATATGTACTGAAGGTGTCACCAAAGAAGAGTGACCAAACTCATGCTGCTGTCAGATGGTGTTTCCGGACTAGTTTAGTGATGTGAGTTTCAGAGAATGTGATTGTTCTGTGGAGCTCAAAACAACCAATTATGATTTTAATTTCTTGTTTTCTACTGTAACTTGAATCTCTGTGGTTTCGTTAGTAAAATCTGGGTGGAATCCCTTCATAAAAAGAGTATTAAAACTGACATATGGTTGACAACAACATAATTATCTGAATGATATCGATTAGCATGGAATGTGTACATGTTATGTTAGTGGTGCTCAAACTCGGAGTTAAATGCACAGAACCACAACTTTCGTGCCATGACTTGCGGAAAACCGCCACATTACAAAACATGACATTTTGCACCGAACCCAAGAATTGACGGTGACAAAAAACACTAAGTTAAAAAATGAACTCGTTTTGACATGGCAAAGCAGCCGCGTGGCTTGTGGTGGACGGTGCAAATAGTAATGGCCGTTAACGGCCTGACCGACCAAGCCGGTCGAAAGATTCCCAAAAAGGAAACGGTGGCCCTCTCTCTCCACTCTCGCTCACTAAATCCCCTCTGTGCCCTCACCCTCGCCCTCGCCCTCGCTCCCCTCTGCGCCGCTGCCGCCGCCGCCACAATGCCTTCTTGGAGAGATCTGGAAGATAGCAGCAAGGAGGAGCCACTACTAGAAAAACCCCTACTAATGGCGCACCTAATTTGGCCATTAATGGCGCATCTGTGGTGCGCCATTACTAGCACGCCATTAGTAATTTTTACTAATGGCCCACCACTGGTGCGCCATTAGTATAGGCAAGGGTGCACCATTAGTATGCCTCCCAGGGGCCATGTATACCCAGGTGCTTTGGCATACTAATGTCGCACTACCACTGGATGCGCCATTCGTAACCGCGGCATACTAATGGCGCACTATCCAGTGATGCGCCATTAGTATGCTTTGTCATACTAATGGCGCACTGTCATGTGATGCGCCATTAGTATGGATATTAGATTTTTTTATTTTTTATTTTTTGTTTTTTGCACAGGTTACAAAATGTATAATTTGACAAAATATAGACAGCACACATCAACAACAGATTCATCGAATACAATAGAAGATTAGTCTTTGAATACAATTCATCATATTAGTCTCCGAATACAATTCATCATATTAGTCTCCGAATTGAAAAGACCGAACAAAGATAAAACATTATATTACAAGTCTCGAGACCGCGAGTAGCGAGTTTGTCTTCACATTACAAGTCGATATCGATCATCTAAACTACCATCACATAGAAGAGAGCTGCGGTCATCACGATGAGCATCATCACGATGAAACTCGTCTTCATCCGGTTCCTCCAACGGTCCCTCCCCTCTCCCGCTAGATAGCGGGCGTATCTAGATTCGGCCTCGGCCCTAGTGGTGTACCCTTTGTAACTGTTACCGTTGAATCGGTGAACCTGTCTCCGACACTCCTCCCAGTCATCGTAGACTCCGGGAACCTTACCCTTGTACACGACATACGTCGGCATCGCTATGCACTACCCAAACGAAACGTTAGTACCAATTCACAGACAATACATAAGCAATATATAAGTATGCAACAGAACGATCGGAAGAGAAAAGCAAGACATTAACAGCATCGATTACATCTAAGTTGAACGACTCTCGAAACCAAAGAGACATACTACAAGTTCATTAAAGTTTAATTACAACATGAGCCAATTGATGTTTCAGAACTAGACACAGCATCACTGCTTTCGACTCGACTCAAGGGACCGGAGCGTGGATGAAGCCGCCGTCTATCGTGGGAGTCATGAAATAACGGTCGTTGTCAGCCTGCATTTGTAGCATTGTGTCGATGTCACTGTTGGACGGTTGATTGTTGAGGTAGAACTGCCCCGAGGTACGAAGGACATCTTGATGGATGATTTCCGCAAACTCTGACTGGATGCGAAAGAATTCTTGTCGGAGGTCCGCGTCCTGGATTGCCGACACGCTCTTTGCCCAATCTTTGAGTTTACTCGGTAGCAGAAGTTGATGATGGTCCCGTACGATCGCCCGCATGTGATGGATGGCGTAGTAGGCACCCTTCTGACCGCCAGGCGGCTGCTTGAGGCAGCAGAACGTCGTATTGTGGGAGAACACATGCTTGCCGTACTTACGAATAGGCTTGGTGAAGGTGCCTCCAGATTTGGCGTAGCCGGGGAGAACATCATCAAGAACCTTCTTGACATTTGTGTAGTCTACGTTCGACTGACGGTCCGGGTCGAAATACGTGGCCATGGAATATTTGGGGCTTAGGAGGATGAGCGTGCAACGTGTGTCACTGCAGAAAACACGGAATGTTAAAAGAAAAACGATCGAAATGTAAGAATTCATATGTTACGGGCCGGTTGAGGGGAGGACTTACTCGGGAAAGTAAGGCACGAGGAAGTTATCCTTATCTTGGTTTGCCAGAATGACGCCTTCGAGGTAAGAACTCGCGACTTGCCGGTCCCCAGCGCTGCCCAAGATCTTGGCACGCATGTAGAAGGGGTCGACTATCAGATGTCCGGGGTCTTGTCGCGAATGATCCGCATCTCCATACTCAGCGAAAATAGCCGAACAAAGGTGTAGTGCAGCGGATGAAGGTTCAACATAGCGTGGATGTCATCAAAACGCAGGACGATCGTACGCCCGATGGAGTTATCCACAAAGCCCTTGCCCTCTGGCACCTTGGCCGCGAAAACCGGGTATGCCACATCCTTCTCTCTGAGACGCCGCTTCTCCAAAGAAAGAACACTGTCATGCAGACTCCGCATAGCACCGGTTGCAGCATTGAGCATATTTGTCGGTAGCATCGCCCTACCCGCCACATGCACCCTCCTCGAGATATCCTGCGGTGAAGGTGGCCCGTCCTGAGCATGGATCGTACTCGGTGCTGGCTGGCTCGCACCCTTCTTAGTCTTTCTTTTGCGTGCCTTCTTCTTCTCCTGTAATGGGACCGAGTTTTGCTCACAGACCGCCTTCTTGAGTGTGTTGGGGCTGATAATATTTCGCACCTCGCCTATTTGAGGCTCGGTGAAGTCGGCAGCTGGAGGCGTCTCCTGAGAGCTGAACGCCAGACGGCGCCTGTTGCAACTTGGCTTCTCCGCGGTACCAGCTAGATCGCACACGTCTTTTGTTGGGTTTGGTTCTTGAGAAGGAGGCCCCATGAAGTCGCCATCGTACCCATGATCGGCAAAGTACTGATCGACGTTGCCAAATGTATCATCGTCGTCGTCGTCGTCGTTCTGATCCTGTGCCATATGCATGTTTGGATCCAGTGACATAGGGATGTCCGGCACCGTTGCGGCGGTCTTGCCATGGGGCCGACTTGGCGCCGGCACGACTGGCGGTGTTGTCTTTGGGGTGGTGTCCCCCGCCCCCAAACGAATCTGGCTCTTCGGCCAAAGCAGGGGCCAGCTCAGGCAGGCGCTGAGGGTCATCACGTCATCATCGTCGGCCCCGACGGGTCGAATCGGAGGTAACAAGTCGTCGCAGCCTGGCAGCACCCGAACCAGTTGAACTCTAAACAAGTTGGGTGGCATCTGGGTACCGTGGAACAAGGGGTTGCCCGGTTGAACGATTTTGCCCTTGGCGACATCGACCAACTCGTTGTTCACGAAGTGGAGGAGAGTGCACGGGAACATCGGCGGCGCCCTGCGAAAACATTTAGGGCGTCAGGGATGCCCAGTCAAAGGCAAGGAGATGAAGTCCTCGGCCGAGAGAGGCTTAATTAGTTACCGTGATGATGGCGTCGAGCTCAGCTAATGTCGACGCACCGCCAACGGCGGGCGTGCAGTTGACGGAGGGGCCGCTTGCTGCAGAGGTGCCGGCCGGCGTACACCCGGGTGCATTAAGCTCCCGTGCCGGCGTCGGAGACACCAATGCCGCCTCCGTCGGAGGCACCAATGGCCCCGCCGTCGCATTATGCGAGTTGCTGGCCGTGAAGCTAGGAATCGGGGGCGGCCCCTGTTGGCCGCCCGCAATCCACGCACTCAACCCCGAGATCAAGGTAGGCACAATGGCGGTGATCGTCGCTCCGAGTCGTTGTTCCACTTGCTCTTGGACAATCTCCGAATCCGCGCCACCTGTGCCTTGAGTTCTTGAACCTCTCGCGCCTGGCTTTCCGAGCTGGTCTTTTTCTCCTTCCGCACACCAGCGGTATAGTATGATCCCCATTTTATCGACAAGCCTTTGCCGGCCACACGACCAGCTGACGTCGGCTTACTGAGCTTATCCTTCTTCTTCATTACATTCAACGCCCTATTTAGAGTGGTGTCCCAAGGGTTGCTCTTAGTCGACCCCGCGCTACTGCTTTCAGTCGTCTTCGGAAGGAATGTGAACCATTTAGAAATTTGGCTTCATTAATTAGAATGCAACCATATGGAGCTAATTACCCGGGGGTGTATTCCTTACCAGAACAAGCTCAAGCTGCATGGTCTTCGGATCCGTGGTAAGCTCCTTTGTTTTTGGGTCCTTCTTGTACCGGGCCCTGACAAAGTTCCTGGTCTGCTTGTCACCGTATTTATCGAAGAGGGGCGGTAGGCCTTGCTCGGCACGGTCCGCCTCCTCCTTGTCCCATATAGGCTCCGCCACTCTGTAACCACCGGAACCGAGTGTGTGTTCCCCTATGTTCAGCTCCCGCATTTGTTTCCCCCACTCACTTGATTGGGAGTTTGCGGTGCTCGAGCAATTGATCTTGAAGTCGTTGTAGTCATCTTCGGTGATCGAAGGATTTTTCTCCTTGATCTTCTGATAACTCTCACCTTTGTCGATCATTTTCTTCACATTGCTTTTCCAAGTAGACAGGGCCTTGCTCATCTTCGTGAGGGCAGCATTGTTCACTTTATTCCCTTTGAGGCTTGTGTTTGCAAATTCAGCGGGGAACTTGTATCGTTCGTGCAGCTTCGTGAAGAGGAGGTGGCGCAAATTCTCTCGGTCAGGATGCCTCAGGTTCTCGGTGTTGATCGAGACGGTGCTCCGGACAATGCACCCGAGCTGAAGCGAGTACCCCTTGACTATTCGTTCGGGCGCCGTTGGATTCCCGTTGGAGTCCACTTCAGTAACTTCCTCCTTGAGGGTGAGGAGCACGATCGGGCGCCGGTCCTTCCGTTGCCTCTTCGGTTGGCTGCCATCTGTGCGGGCGCCGCCATCATCAGTGGTGGCATCCTCGGCGGCACCATCAGTGGTGGCATCAGTGGGGTCATCCTCGGCGGCACCATCAGTGGTCTCAGGATCGGTGGGGAAGGCGGCGGCCTCATACAAGTGAGGTTCTTCCTCCATCTCCTGGGACAGCTCCCAGAATGCCTTGCCGCCCGAACCCCCGGCCTCATCGTTGTGGGCCATGTTTCTCTCTAAATAGAAACAAAGTTTGGTCAAAAAGTTGGTTATTGTCAAGGAACAAGATCTCTAAGTTGACCAAATAACCTAATTCTCGAGGAATGTCGCCAAAAAGTTGGTTATTGTCAAGGAACAATTGAGAGATGTTTGTGATATTGCCTAGGTGTTTTGGGATAGAACCTGTTAGTGTGTTGTTGCTAAGGTCCAAGTCCACGTTCTCAGGGTAACCTAGTTCTTGAGGGGTGTGTCTAGAAAGTTCACTCTTTTTAGAAGACAAGCGTCTGAAATGGTATTGCCTTTCCTTAATTTGTACTATTTTTTCATTGTGTTGAATACTTATGTGGGTGAGTGTATCTGTAATTACTTTTTACTACACCGCAGGATGTTCAAACACGCGGAGAGGATAAACGCTAGCAGGCTGATCATTGCATATCATTCATAACCATGAATGAAGGCTCAATGGACCAAGGAAAGAAAACCTACACAAACACAAGGATGACTATTGGAGACACTCAGGCCTGCTGCTTTGTGTTGATTGTTCAGAAGCTACGGAATGTCCATTATATATAGATGCAGAGAAGCTTCGGCCGTGGTGAAGGTCAACCCCTATATTTTAATTGGAGGTCCAAGAGATAAGCTAAGCTGCAAATTATGAATCTGTGTCGAAAATTGCACCACATTCAGCATAGGGCAGGATACGCCTACCCTAATGAATATGTTATTCTCACAGCTCATCACTTGCTGAACTTGTAAATCATTTCCGTGAAAACAATCAAACGGTTTTCAGCAACAAGTGATACAAGGAACTAAACTGGGTTTCAGCTCTACATGGGCCAGAGTGGACTTGAGCAAATGTGTGTATGTGATGTGCCCCAACAGGGTAAACTTATTAAGATATACTCCAATCTTCATCAAGTTGCAGTTTTGAAACGTTGGCAGTTTTTCTAGCTTATGAAAGGAAACAATTTCCTTCCTGGACCATCGAGTCATGCACACGTTGGGTTAATGCGCAGTCGAACTCCGATGAAGAAAAATAGAAAGTATATGGCATAAAGGGGTCTATACTTGTGCAATTTTGACATTTAGGGTTACCCAAATGCATGTGTTATGACTTCTGAAGCCAGACAGAAACTCCGATTATTTTTGGTTCTGTACATGATGCAAAATGGATGGATGGATGAATATAATGAAGCAAGTAATTGTCCTGCCTTGGAAATTAAGCTGGTGCCTACAGGTATATGTATGTATTGTTCGGTTGGTCCTGAAAAACAAAAGCTATCTAGCTAGTATGCAATGCAAATTAAGCTGCAGATAGCTTATTGTCTCCTCTCACTATCTCTCTATCACACGTGGCAAGCAAGGGTGTCTGAGTGTGTGAATAAAATACTAAACTAATCCAACCACTAAAGCAAATTAATTTTTATTTCGGTTGAGAATCGGGCACCTTCTAGGTCAAGAAAATTGGGCATGACCTTTGCTAATTTTCTTGACCTAGGAGTGCCCCATTTCTCAACCGAAACGGAAATTAATCAACGCTTCAGGAGAAAGGGGTTATTTTTTGGCACAAACAGAGATTTTATTCACCATCGACGCAAAAGTAGAGCCTGAAGCTTCCAAAAAAAGAACAAGTTTAGAACGGCACACAACAAAGCTTTGCAACCTGGTGCATTGTTTTGCTTCAGGTGATCTGTCCCGGAGCAGCATCCGGACCAAAGCTTTGCAACCTTACAGCGGCGCGTGCACACACGCACGACGAGTTTCAATTACACAAAAAAACTACTTGAGGGGTAAATAAAACAGCTCTTGTAAATACATCTGTCACGGCACAGGACATGGACTACATCCCTAAAGATATCTACATGAGCATAGAGATGCGGAAAAATGAACAACCCAGTTCCATATCAACCTAGTTCAAAGATACAAGTATGACAAGTCACCAATAAGCCACCACAAAGAGCTAGTAGGTGGGGAACTATCCGAATTTTAGCGAAGCACTTGGTACAAGCTAAATCATGCTATTAGCTGGGCATATGCAGCAGGAACAACCAAACTTGAAGAAACTCATGCTAAAGAATTTAAAAGCTTCTGCAATACAAAGATGACAATTCACAATTCTTGCTAGTAAATGCATCAGATTTAGAATTCTTGTCAGAAGCACGGATACATGTTTAGAATTCCATTTTACTCAATCTTTGCTACAACTTTCAAGATGCCTTGAAAAAATTTACAAGGACACACTTGTGAAGCTTGTGACCACATTATGGGTACAAACATGTTTACCACAAACTCCAC
>NC_041385.1:841499413-841499986 GCF_002162155.2 Triticum dicoccoides | reverse complement strand
GTCGAGGCGGCGTCGGGGCGGCGGGGCAGCGTCGAGGCGGCGCGGCAGCGGCGTCGGGAGAGGAGAGGGGAAGGGGATCGAGGGCGAGAGCGAGGGAGAGAGAGGGGCCGGGGAGGGAATATGGGTGGGGCCGGGCACAATACTAATGGTGCACCACCCCTCGGTGCGCCATAAGTACATCCATACTAATGGCGCACCCCACCGTGGTGGGCCATTAGTATTTTTTTTGATTTCTGCTCGAGCCAACAGGTTATCTACCACCAGAACTGATCCACATCAAGTCCCCTCTACTAGCTCGACTGGTCAGCAGCCAGTTCTCACACTAGGAGGTCCTGGGTTCGACTCCCAGGCTCCACAAATTTTTTTAAGCATTTAAAAAGCTGTTTGATACTTATTTGTGTTTAAATATGTTCAAACTTGTTTAAATCATAACAGTAATATTTTTTTTATAAGACAGTAATAATTTTTTTAAAAATATCATCAAACAGTAATGCCGGTGGAGCGGGGGAGGGTGCGCGGGGTGCGGGGGGTCGGCGGCGGCGGTTGAGTAGGGGAATCGAGGGTGCGGGGGTC
>NC_041385.1:841490407-841499238 GCF_002162155.2 Triticum dicoccoides | reverse complement strand
TTTTTTATAAGATAGTAATAATTTTTTAAAAAATATCATCAAACAGTGATGCCGGTGGAGCGGGGGAGGGTGCGCGGGGTGCGGGGGGTCGGCGGCGGCGGTTGAGTAGGGGAATCGAGGGTGTGGGGGGTCGGCGGCGGCGGCCGGTGGACTGAGGGGTGCTCGGCGGCGAGGGGGACCGGATCTGGCGAGGTGGGATAGCGATCGAGATGGAGGGGGATCGAGATCGAGTGTCCATGAAATTTAAAAATATTCATGATAGTTCAAAAAGTACCCATGAAATACAATCGAGAAATGAAGGCTACGATTTAAATACAATCGATCTTAGCTAGCTATCTGTTCACAATCTTCTTACCCTTCTTTTTCGCAAATGGAGTTCTTCTGTGGAACGGACGTCCTTTAGGTAGGGTGGTCCTGCTTCTTCTTGTGGTGTATGCTGCTACTTCATCATCGTCGTCATGTTCGATCCTCGGGTCGCCGTACTTGTCGAAGTCTTGCTCATTGGCTACTCCATCCATTCCAATGATCTTCCTTTTGCCTCTCCTCACGACAACACGACAGGGCTTTGGCGGGTCGGTAATGAAGAAGCATTGGTCCACTTAGGAAGCCAGTACCCATGGCTCATTTTTCGCGGTGACGTTTGCGCCCGCGGTCTTGGATTTGGCTTCGGGTATAACCATGGTGGTGAAATACCGGTCTTCTTTTATGACGTTCTTGGCCCATCTGACACGGAACATCGGGACCTTCTCTCCAGCGTAGCTCAGCTCCCAGATCTCCTCGATCCTTCCGTAGTATCTGTCCTTGTCGTTACCGGTGTAGGATTCCATCGTTACCCCGGAGTTCTGATAACCATCGCTCTTCATGTCCTTGGCCTCGGTGTAGAATGTGTAGCCGTTGATATCGTACGCCTCATAGGTCATCAGGTTGTGCTCGGCACCCTGTGACAAGGCGAATATGAGTTGTTCTTCCACGGAAGAATCCTCATGTAAAGGGTACGACAGAAGCTTCTGCTTGAACCAACGCGTGAAACATGAGTTGTGCTCTTTGAGTATATCTCCGTCCGTCCTCTATTGGCCTCGGTCATTGTACGTCTTCTTAATAAAGGTTTTGTGCTCTACCACCCAAGGATCGACCACGTCTATGTGTTGTAGTGCGACTAGGTTTGCTCTTTCAAAGTCGGCGAGTCGACCCTCGAAGTCGACATGCATTTCGCGGCGACCCTCACGGTGACCCCATCCAGCGAGCCTGCCGAGGTGCCTGTTGACGGGCAGACCAACGGGGTTCTCGATGCCTAGATAATTCGTTCAGTAGGAGATGCACTCTTCGGTCAGAAAGCCCCTGGCTATGCTTCCTTCTGGACGTGACATGTTGCGAACGTATCCTTTGATGACACCATTCATCCTTTCGAACGGCATCATGCTGTGCAGGAACGTCGGCCCGAGTTGGATGATATCCTCCACTATATGGACCAGCAGATGCACCATAACGTCGAAGAATGCGGGCGGGAAGTACATCTCAAGCTCGCATAGTATCACCACGATCTCTTCCTGTAGCCTTCTGAGTTGCCTCACGCCAATCGACTTCCGAGAGATGACGTCGAAGAAGTTGCATAGGCCAAATAGCGTTTCACGGACGTGCGCGTCCATGATCCCACGGATTGCAACTGGAAGTATCTGCGTCATCAGCACGTGACAGTCGTGAGACTTCATCCCGCTGAACTTCTGCTTCGTTGGGTCTAGGTATCTGCTTATCTTCCCCGCGTAACCGTAAGGAAGTTTTACTCCTAGGAGGCAGGTGAAAAACTGCTCGATCTCCTCCTGACTTAGAGTGAAGCACGCGGGAGGGTAGTCATTTCCGGTCTTCTTGGCCTTTTTGCCTTTGCGACGACTTTCTGTGTCCTGCTTCGCCTCATCATCATCATCATCATCATCATCATATATAGCGTGAAGCTCCTGCCTGATGCCCATTGATTTCAAGTCTGCCCTTGCTTTCGGCCCATCTTTGGTCCTCTCTGGCATGTTGAGCAGGGTACCAAGCAGACTCTCGCACACGTTCTTCGTGATATGCATGACATCAAGGCTGTGAGGCACACGGTGGATCTTCCAGTACGGCAAGTCCCAGAAAACAGACCTCGTTTTCCATACCTTCAGCAGCGGCTCTGGCGCCTTTCGCTTCTTTCCCGGCTCTGGCGCCTTTTGCTTCTTTCCCGGCAGTGGGCAGTCTTTCCAATTTTTCAACAGCTTGTCTATTTCCTCGCCGCTCCTCGTACACGGGCGTTTTCGGGGTTCGGTTTCACCATCGAATAGATCCTTGCGTTTCTTCCACGGGTCATCGTCGCGAAGCCACCTTCGATGTCCCATGAACACGGTTTTCGAAGACCCGGGATCTCTATCTAGCTGGCGATACGTTGTGTCATCCATGCACCTTACGCATCCAGAAAATCCGTGGACTACCTGCCCCACAAGATATCCGTAACCGAGATAGTCGTGCACCGTCGTGAGCAGTGCGGCTCTCATAGGGAAATATTCTTTCTCTGCGGCGTCCCACGTATTGGCTGGCGTTTTCCACAGCGTGTCAAGCTCCTCTTTCAGCAGCCCCAGATACAGATTGATGTCGTTCCCTGGTTGTTTCGGCCCTTCAATTAGCATACTCATGTGAATGTACTTCCTCTTCATGCACAACCAGGGGGGAAGGTTGTACATCCACACAAACACAGGACAGGTGCTATGTGTGCTTCTCTGGCTGCCAAACGGATTGACTCCATCGGTGCTCGCGCCCAGCATGATGTTCCTTAGATTGTTCCCAAATTCTGGGTATTCGAAGTTCAACGCTTGCCACTGGCTCGCATCCTTAGGGTGACTCAGCATCTTGTCTTTTTTATCTATCTCCGGATCATTTGCGTCATCTTCTCGCTTCTTCTCCTCCCTATCCGCGTGCCAACGCAGGAGCTTTGCTACCTTAGGGTCCGCGAAATACCGCTGCAGACGAGGAGTGATCGGAAAGTACCACACCACTTTTCGAGGAGCTTTCTTCCTCTTCTTGTATCGAGTGACACCGCACACCGAACATATGGTAGACTCCGCGTGCTCGTCCCGATAAATGATGCAATTGTTCATGCACACATGGTATTTCACGTGCGGTAAATCCAGAGGACACACGATTTTCTTCGCCTCCTCCAAACTGGTCGGGCACTTGTTCCCCTTGGGAAGACGTTCGTGCCAGAATGACATGTTCTCGTCGAAGCATGCGTCGGTCATTTTGTGTTTTACCTTCATCTCCAGAGCCATGAGCGTTACTATCAGGCGGGTATCCTCGGGCCTGCATCCTTCATACAATGGAGTAACCGCGTCTAACTCAAGTTGATCCATCTTAGCTTTCTCTCGGGCGGTAGCTGTTGCGTTATCCGTCTGCTTGAGAAGCAGCTCTTGAATATGAGGGTCCTGCACCCAGCCAATCGATGGTCCAGCGTCGTCTGCTCCGCCGGTGTCATCATCATGTCCTGCATCTTCTACATGATGACTGTGTACAGCATCACCGTCGTGATCATCTCCTGGGGATTCTTCGTCTTCTCGCCCGCCCGAGCCGCGGTGGTTGTCTTGCTGCCCTTCCTCATTTCTTGCCCGGCCCCCATGGACGACTTCGTAGTCATCTTCATAACCTTGCCACCGATAGCCATCCATGAAACCACGCAAGAGCAGGTGGTCCCGCACCTGCCCGGAATCCGGGTCCGCAATAAGGCTATTCAGCTTGCATCTTCGACACGGACATCTTATCTCCGTCTCGTTCTTTTGAAGCATCTCGGCCTTCGCGGACCTCAAAAACCTATTCACGATGCCTTCGGTCATCGTGCGGACCATGGTCGCCTGCGGGGTAGAGCAAAACGATATTTTAGAACCAAGAAAAAATTTGGCATGACTTTCCCTAAAAATAGGACCAAAAAGAATGCTTAATGCCAAAATTCTCGCCCAAACGGAAATGAATCAACATTCCGGCAAAATATTGGCAACTATCGCATTTCAAATACCGGTACACCTCCAAACACAAACACATATGCAACACCACAAACATATGCAACACCACGAACATACATAGATGTAGCTAGGCCATAAAAAGTGCATGTGCACATTGTTGTAGGGAGAACAACATAAATATAGCTTCCCCCCTTACTTACCTAGCAAAACAAGGTAACTTAACCACTTAATTTGAATGAATCTATGGTGGAAATGAGGTGAAAAAGAGGAGGCACCCGAGACAAGGAGGAGGCAGTGGAGAGAATGAAGTGGGGAGAAAGTGAGTGTGGGAGGAGAGGCTGTCCAAAGTATCTTGTTGCTGCCCACTTACTAATGGCGCACCAACAACAAATGCGCCATTAGTAATCCAGGTTACTAATGGCGCACCCCCTGGTGGTGCGCCATTAGTAGTTTTGCAAAAAAAACATACTAATGGCGCACTCTGCCACGGTGCGCCATTACTAGTTTAAACTAGTAATGGCGCACCTCGTGTGAGTGCGCCATTAGTAGTTTAGCAAAAAAAGGAATAAAAAAATAATAAAAAAATAACATTAGTGGCGCACTTTCTGGCTGGTGCGCCATTACTAGTTACAACTAGTAATTGCGCACTTCCTGTGGATGCGCCATTAGTATGTTTGGACAGGCGCACTAGTTCAAAAAAAATTTGATACTAATGGCGCACCGTGGGCAAGGTGCGCCATTAGTAGTTTCAACTCTAATGGCGCATCAGAAGATGGTGCGCCATTAGTATATACTAATGGCGCACCACCTGTCTGGTGCGCCATTAGTGTTAATCCCATCTATAGCCCTTTTCTAGTGGTGAGCTGACCTACACAGGCATGGACGTGGATGTGTGGGTATGTATACATTAGTTTCGGTTAGGGTTAGGGTTTGAATATTATGAATTGCAGAGTGTGACATTTTAGATCCTCCTTTCGCTGCCTCTCGTTCGTGCCTAAGGCTTCTTGTCAATGCATGAGAATCCTGATACAACTATTGATGCTTCCTTCTATGGGTCAGTGATTGATCCACATATCAAATGCAAGCTTCACAAGTTTAGGGACAAGAAATGTGTGGCATCCGATGGCATAAACATAGGTAGAAGATCCTATAGCTGTGCTAAGCAAGTAATAGTTTATGAGGTTATTGTTTACTGAATGTGGTTTGCCATTGAATATGCTAGTGTTAATTGAATTACTATTATTAATTGAACTTGCTACTGTTAACTGAATTTGCTACTAGTCAACTGAATCACTAGTGTTAATTGAATTACTATTGTCAACTAAATCACCTCTGTTAACTGCATTACTACTATTAACTGAATCACTAGTGCTAATTGTACTTGCTATTGTTAACCGAATCACTAGGATTTGCTCTTGTTTACTGAATTGCTACTATTAACTGAATTAATACTGTTAACTGGATTTGATAGTGTTAGCTGAATTGCTACTGTTAACTAAATTACTACTGTCAACTGAATTTGATAGTGTTATTTGAATCATAGTTTGAACTGACTTTGGTATTGTTAACTGAATTACAATTACTGCTGTCAACCGGATTTGCAGGGAGGTATTTATTGTGGAGTGATTGAGTGCGTTGATGGTCCCTGGTTTGTCATATTTCAGAGGTGCCTGAAAAAACTTTGGGAGATGTTTCATGGCCAGAACTAAGGCATGGTGATGGATAGACAGGCTTATGACAAAAAAATAGCCAAACTAGAGAAGAAAAACGACTTCATGTGCAAGCAATACAATGATATGGTTGAGAAAGTTGGCTTGCTTTGTGATTAGCAAGATGGAAAGGTGCAGCATATGGAACATGAGAATGCAACAAAGCATGTTGAAGATGTCAAGAAAAAGCTTGCAGAGTTAAAGGAACAGTCAAGATGGAGCTAAAGATGGAGAAGATTAGGTTGTCCAAGGAGTAGAGGTGCATCCTGACTTCTCAAGCAGATATCATCAGGAACACTAGGAAGGCCATGTAGGAGGTCAAGGAGGACATGGATGTTCTTCAAGAGGAGAAGAAGAACCTCGAGAGTGTGATTGAGGAATATATAATAGGCCATGGAACACCAAGGAGCTAATGATGTTGGTGGTATATTTTGTACATCTAATGATCATAGTTTCTAATGCTTCATGCAAACAATGTGGTCAGCTATTAGGCTAGCTAGCAAGAAATCATATGAGCCCTTCTTGTGATCCTTGATGTTACCTCTATTATGAACCAGCTAACAAGCAACATCATGACAGATAAGGGGACTCCATAAATAGTACACACAAACAATTTAGATAGGTAGCATAGTGCATAGAACAATAGATACGACCCAAACTAAACCTCATACATATTTCACAGCATTGGAACACCAGCAATATAGATAGGTATCGTAGTGCTTAAAACAACAGAAAGAAAATTAGATAGATGGGTAGCATACTTCTTCTTCTTCTTCTTCTTCTTCTTCTTCTTCTTCTTCTTCTTCTTCTTCTTCTTCTTCTTCTTCTTGAGTACATTGATATCCCTATCCCTCTTCATCTCATGCAGCTCAGTCCTCATGTTCCTGATCAGTTCTCCTTGGGCTTTATGAATGGCCTTCATATCCTCTATGAGATACTGCTTCTAGTCTAGCTTCTTCTCCAAGCCTTCATTGTCCTTCGCCATTATTTTCATGTAATTTTCTTGATAGGTACATTGCACTTATTCCCGGAGCATTTTATTAACACCAGCAACAAAGTTCTTGCACTGCAGGTTAGCAGTCTCAACCTCCTCTTCAATCTTAAGCACTACTTGTGCATGATGAGCCCCTTCCTTGGTTCTAGTAGCACAACAACCTTCATATCTTTCCCAAAGCTTCTCAAGAGCTTTTTTAGTAGCTTCAGGATAGTCCATATCAACCCATTGAATATAGCCACAATTGCCAATCTACAAGAAAAATGTGTCTCTTAACCATAAGCAGCTACAAATGGTGAAATGGTACACCAGTGTAACATAATCCTTTTCATAAAGAAATTCATTATTTAATTATGTTTGTCTCTAGCTCCTCCTAAAGAGAAAACATTCAAAGAAATAGAGCAGTTAAGCTATAGAGACACACATCAGTTAAGCTTCAAAGAAACAACAAGAGAAACATAACATCTAAGCTACAGAGAATCACAAAAGTTAACTATGTTTGTCATTAACTATTTTTGTGGAAGTAAACTCTCAAATAAGCTAATTAAGGATCTCTCTCTCTCCTCTCTCTCTCTTTCTTTCTTTCTCTCTCTCTCTCTCTCTCTCTCTCTCTCTCTTCATAAGCTCATTTTCCAAACCGTTGTGACCATTAACCATTACAATGGTAAAACAGAGATAACTGAATTACTACAAAATGCAAACATTCAAAGAAACAAAGCAGTTAACATTATATTTCAAGTAAGCAAAGAAGGACAGACATGCAACTTACTTCCTCACCACATCCATAAAACCTCCTTCCAATAATGCTACCTTCAAATGCTACAAATTTATTTGCTATTTTCCTGTGGTAGCACTCAACTGGGCCCTCCTCTGTCACCACATCGCCTTCAAAGTCCGAGTCATCTATGGTTAGGAGCAGCTGGATCAAGTTCAAAAGGAATTTGGGTGGTCAAATGCACTGGATCTGGTCCAAATAATACCAAAAAGAAAATTCCCAATCTGAAATCCATAACCCTAACCCTGGGCTATCCGATAGAGTATAGTAGTGGCGGCATTACCTACCGACAAAGTTTAGCATGTCGTCGTTGTCACTGCTCTCGTACCTGTCTTTCCGAGAAGGCAATGTGTGGTTGAGCGGCAGCAGCGGCAGGGTTGAGTCGCGACAGAGCAGAGAGGAGCTAGAGCGAGGGAGAGTGAGCGATAGGAGGGGAGCGGGCCACTACTGCCTTTTTGGGAATCTTCCGACCAGCTCGGTCAGTTGGGCTGTTAACAGCCACTACTGCTTGCGCCGTCCACCACTAGCCACACGGCCGCTTTGCCGCGTCAAAACTTGACCATTTTTAACATAGTGTTTTTTGCCACTGTCAATTCTTCGGTTAGATGCAAAATGTCACGTTTTGTAAAGTGGTGTTTTTTCCCAAGTCATGACACGAAAGTGGTGGTCCTGTGCATTTAACTCCCGAACTCGCAACATATTATGCTTTCTATAGGGAATTGGCCTTCCAACTACTCCCTCAATTTCTAAATATAAGTCTTTTAGAGAATTTAATATGGACTTCGTACGGATGTATATGGACGTATTTTATAGTGTAGATTCATTCATTTTGCTCTGTATGTAGTCCATATTGAAATCTCTAAAAGTCTTATATTTAAGAATGGAGGGAGTAGAAGATATCAATAAAAATGGAAACAAATTAGAGAGTGAATGGCCCGGGACCAATAGAAAGCTAGCGCCATGTGTGTGTTGACTATCACCCGGAGGAGAAGACGGTACCACATGGTGATTCCTATGACCCAGAGCCCATGAAGATAAGGTGCGATGGCGGGGAGGCGACGTAACTTCACCGACACTACCTTTCCATGGCCCCGTGAGACGGCTCCCTTGTCTTGGCAGACCTACATAAATTCAGCGTCTAGCTGAGATGAGGCGCCAACCACATCGGCCATCCTGATGTGAGCGTGTGACAATTTTACACCAACACATGTCTCCACCCAAAAAAACTCCCGTGAGGCGTACCCATTGCATACCCCGAAGAGGCCGCTACGTCGTCAAGAAGTCCAAACTTAGTAGGACCCATGCTACTTCAACCCAGCGAGCATGGCTAGCACAAGCCACGTCTTAAGCGACACGTGTATCAATGAGGACACAAGATCAGT
>NC_041385.1:841482630-841490025 GCF_002162155.2 Triticum dicoccoides | reverse complement strand
CCGTCATCATGCATGGAGACGCGAAGCGAAGACGATGAAGATGACCACACGGCTTAATCAGATGTATCTCACGGAGTAATTAACCATGAGCCTTTTGAGGCCCCAGGAACGAGGAGATCGCACATCGCCACAGCCAAGCTGATCGTGCTAGTAGGCCCACAGAGCAAACTTTTTTCTTCAGAAATCTTGTAATTGTGTTCTCTCCAATGAGACTATTTCCCTATTTTGTTTTGTCTGTGTACTATGATGCACTGGCATGCCCTTATATTTTTCCCTCTTCCTCGACGCATGATAAAACAAACTCCTTCTCTTCAATGCCCTCCTTAGGGTTTCACTCTTGTCTTGGGCCTTGTGGGCCCTAGTGAACCTAAGGCTGGGCTCCTTTGGGTGATCCACCCCTGGTGTATGTCACCGTCAGTCAAGACCAAATTAAAGATCACAAGCACCATCAGGAGGATATTCAAGTCATCTTCTAGCGCTAAAGCCAAAGGAGCGCAATCGAAGCATTCAACAAGACGCTCGGCAAGATACCCAAGAAGACGGTGGCAAGGAACGGCAGAGATTGACATTTTTCCTTAGCAAGTAACTTGAACACCTATTTACTAAGTAAGGCCTCATTCTTCTCCCGCAGGTCTACAAACCGCGCTCTATTTGACCAACCTATACCTTTTCTTTTCGGTGTCCCCTTCCCAAAAGAATCTGGATCTAAAATAATCTAGCCTCTGCAAGACCCCTTTTGGGACTTGGAATAGTGAAAGAATATAGAGAAACATATTTGTAAGTACATAGTTGATCAAGATCAGTCTTCCTCCAACAGAGAGCAACTTGCCTTTCCAACTGCCCAACCATTTCTCTAAGCGCTCCTCTACATGTTTTCACTTTGTAGCAGTGAGAAGCCGATAAAGAATTGGAATTCCCAAACATTTACTCAATAATTGGCTTGCCGCACAACCAAACGGGCCAACATACACAGCCGCCCCCTCACTAGCTTCACCAAAGTAGAACAATTCACTTTTGTGGAAGTTAATAGGCCGGCATTATCTCAAAAGTTGAAAGCCATAGTTTCAGGTGTTGAGCCTTATCCAGGTCATGTTCCATAAAGAGAATTGCATCATAGGCATATTGCAGAATAGAGAGGCCACCATCCACAAGGTGTGGCACTACTCCTGAAATCTAAATGTCCTGTTTGGCGCGATAACTCATAATAGCCAACATGTCTGCAATGATCTTAAATAACATTGGAGGCACGGGGTCCCCCTACCACCCCTACCGTAGTCCTTTTTTGCCTGAAAGTAATGGCCCATATCATCATTGACTTTGACAGCCATATTGCCCCGAGTAACAAAATTTTGGAGCCATTAGCGCCATTTATTGGAGAATACTTTCATTCTTAGGCATGTTGAATGAATGACAATTTGACCTTGGCATAGGCCTTTACAAAGTCAATCTTGAAAACTACTCCACTCATGTTTTTCCGATGCATCTCGTGAATAGACTCATGTAGGATTAAAACTCCATCGAGTATATTTGTTCGTTGAATGAAAGTCGTTTGAGATGGTCGGACGACATGGTCAGCAACCGTGTTGAGCCTCTTAGTAGCCACTTTGGTGAAAATCTTGAAGCTGACATTAAGGAGACATGTGGGTCTATATTACTGGATCTGCTCAGCCTCCTTCATTTTCCGTATCAAATGATCTCGCAAAAATTAAGCCTGAAAAGGTCAAGTTGGCCAACATGAAAATAATTGAAAAGTCCAATATGTCTGTCTTGATGACATTCCGGAAATTCCGATAGAATTCAGTGGGGAATCCATCTGGTCCTGGAGCTTTGTTATGTTCCATTTGGAACATGGCAACTTTCACCTCCTCCTCGAAGAATGGTGCCGCGAGGATATCATTATCTTCTATCATGACTTGTGGAATATCATCGGTTTGGGTCTCGTCAAGGGTGAAGTTACCTTCATTTGGTGACCCAAAACAGAGATTTGTAGTATTTGGAGATATAACTTTTGAGCTCTGCCTGACCTTTGATCTGCCTCTCATTTTGTTGGAGACTAAAAAAACACTTCTTCCTATGTCGACCATTGGCGACCAGTTGGAAGTATCCTGTATTACTGTCTCCCTTCAAGATGGAATCGGCTATGGATTTTCGGTAATATTTGATTTTCTCTTGTCACAAAAGACGTGGAATGTTCTCATTGGATTGATTTTTCCATTCAAGCTCTTGTTGTAACAAGATGCAAGTCTCCGCGATTTTATCGAGGTTATCAACAATGGTGGAGAGGTGTTTATTTTCTCTTTTGTACATTAATTCCATTTGTGTTTTTAATTAGTCCTTCCAGAGAGGTATTTCCTTGTGGCTCTTATTTTACGGAAAAGCTCCTTCGCGTTCGCTTGTTGGAGCAATCAAATCGATCAAAAGCATATAGGGACCCACCAGGTACATGCAAAGTCCAGAGAACGCATGCAAGTCTTCAGGCCCACCCATTAAACAACTATAACTCTCCCTGATTTTCAGGAGGGCCCACCGCAATTACCCCATAATCCTTCACTTAGGCTAGTCATAGTGGGAAGTAACTTAGAGTAATAACATGCATATGTTACTAGTCTATGTTACTACCTTCATAGTGGGTAGTAACATAAGTTTAGTGTCATGCAAGCATTCATTTATTAGGTTGTAGACACATTTTACATTGGGGTGCGTTATGTTACAGTAACATATTATGTTACCACAAACACCTCTCTCCTCATTAACTCTTTGCCACATAAGCACATTTGCCTTGAGATGCGTTATGTTACTAGCCAAGTTACTCCCACTATGACTAGCCTTAATCATCTAAAAACCTGTTGCCACTTTCCAAATCGGGAATATCCAGCTGGTCCGAAATCGCGCGTTGCGACGAGCGCACGCGAGTTAGCAACGCCCCTTATTTTAAAGTTCCATCTCTGAATAGATGTGCGACCAATGGTGGGCCTCTCCCATACATTCTTGCGTATGCCTACAAAGCCTTCCCCGTGCGGCCATCTCAATTCAAAATTGAAAGGGTGGCGAGTAGATGGGTTCGTAGAAGTAGAATCACGATTGATAGGCGCATGATCTAATAGTTGCATCGATATGTTCTAGCGCCCGCACAATTACCAAAGGAAATTTTATCTCCATTCGGTATCCATGAGTACCCTGTCACACTTTTTGTATGTTGGCACAGAACGGTTATTGGCCCAAGTGAATTGTCGCCCCGACATACAGGCTTTCTGAAGATTCAAACTATCAATCACAAGCACTGAATAGGAAAGTCCAGCGAGTCTTCATGCACAAGAATAAAACCATCAATCACTATCATTATTTTTCTCTTTCGAGTACCAAGGATATTAAAGTCCTCTTCAATAAGCATTGGATGCGGGTTATCCTTAGCCAGATTCACCAATTCATGAAGGAAGCGGATTTATGCTCATCTTGGGCAGCCCCGTAGACTGCGACAAGGCTCCATGTAAAATTACAAGCTCTGTTTCGGAGGTGAAATTTCATGTGAAAATAACCAGTTGAAAAGGCTAACAAGTCCATGGTTGTGGTTTATATCCCAAAGTAAGATTCGTCCAAACCTTTCTTGTGTTAGTAGACTATGCCATGTGAAGTCAAAACGACCTGATAGGTGGTCTAGGACATGTGTACGGAAGTCACATTTACCAGGCTCGGAAATTAACACGAAATTCACACATTTTTTTTGGAAATGGAGGTATACCCCTGGCCTCTGCATCATGATGATGCATGCGGCCCTTTTAGTAAAAATCCAGAAAGTATCATCATAAAGGTCTTATAGCTCGCAAACAGAGCAAAGTCAAAGCGCCAAGATCGGAAATAATAAAGGGCCTAAAAGAAAACAACCGATACGGTGATAATAAGGACAAGCTCTCTAGCCCTCTATCCTGTTATGCGACCGCCATCCGAACCGGTTGAATATAGCCCGAGTTACCATCTCCCATTAGTTGCACCCAGTAACCAAAGGCTCCCTGGAGTCCATAGGAGTGAGTAAGGACCACGTACGGATCCAAGCTGTAGCTCTGAAGATAACCTGCAAAAAAGTTAAGTTGTGTTGTCTGTGAAAAATCATATCATTTCTGCAGTTCCATATAGCCCATAGTAACACACATATTCCAATCCGAATACGAGCTGTCGTGACCTGTTCAACCCCAGCTAACCACGTCCCAAACAAAGACGCAATATCTACTGGGGGATTAATATTAAAAGCTATATGGATCATTCTCCAAAGTAACTTGGCAAGTGGGCATTCAATGAATAAATGTTGTATTGTCTCATCTTGAGCACAAAAACAACACCGCGAGTTGCCTACCCATCGCCTCTAAGAAGGTTATCCTTTGTGAGTATTACTTGCTTGTGGACAAACCACATGAAAATTTTAATCCGCAAAGGAACTTTAATCTTCCATATATGAAGTGACCTTGAGAGGGGGCTAGAATTAATCAAATCTGTATAAAAGGATTTCACCGTAAATATCCCATTTTTAGTTAACTTCCATTGTGTAGAGTCTGGCACGTCGGCGAGTCGAACTTCAATCAATCTCCGAACCAAGTGCATCCAGGCTGTCCATCTCGCACCCACTAACGCACGTCTGAACTGGATATTCAAGGGAATAGTTTGAAGGACGATACCTACGTAATCTTCCTTACGTTGCACAATATTGTAAAGGGTAGGATATTGTAAGGCCAAAGGTGTCTCTCCTAACCATGTATCTTCCCAAAACCTAGTTGACATCCCGTTGCCAACCAAGAATTTGACCCTACGAAAGAATAGATCCTTCGTTCTCATAAGTCCCTTCCAGAACGGTGAATCAGTTGGTCGGATGGTAGTCTGGGCTAGCGTTTTCGAGTGCAAATACTTATTGCGCAGGATTTGAGACCACATGCCCTCCGGCTCTGTCCCTAACCTGTACAACCATTTGCTCATTAGACATTTATTCTTAGTTTCCAAGTTCTCAATACCGAGACCCCCTTGGTCTTTAGGTCGACAAAGGATATCCCATCGCGCGAGACGGTATTTCCTCTTGGCCTCATCAGACTGCCAAAAGAATCGAGATCTAAAGAAATCAAGTCGCTTTCGGACCCCTTTTGGAATTTCGAAGAACGAGAGTAAAAACATGGGCATACTAGTTAGTACTGAGTTGATTAGAACTAATCGACCCCCATATGACATCAACTTGCCCTTCCAGCAGCAATTACCGACGTGTTTAGTTAGCCAAGTCTGAAGGACCTTTGCTATTTCAGGACATGCCTCTCACGTGGAAACTCGGGTCGGAGTGGACTTCTTCTCCTTCTTGGACGGGTTTTTCTTTTTTTTTTCTTTTTTGAGAAATGGGATTTTGATTTACGCAAAGATGCTATGAAGTCACAAAACATTGACCCAGGTCTTTCTTCATCCAATCCAACCTCGGTAACCACTCCAACAAAGTGGAAGGAAACCGGGCCATCCTCCTCAATATCAGGGTTAGGTAGGGTGCTCAAACACTTAGGAGAAACCTTTAGTCTGTTGATCTCCATTCGTTTTAGCGTTCCCACCGAAACACACACATTATCATCGTTCTTTTCTATTGCAATTCCAACATTATTTAAAGAAGAGGAAGTTAAGAAACAAAAAAGAAAGAAATGATTTATTGCAGGGTCTACATATCAATGAGTCGAGTTTACACTCCGCCTCACTCTGCATTGCCTTGGAAGAAATGACCAAAGTTCTCGAGGAGTCGTCGTCTCGGTCGTGGTAGAATGACCTGTCGTCAAAGGTACAGCAGCAAGGGGCGCCGAGGACAGCTCCTCAAGCGTGTTTGCAAACTGCCGAGGAGAGCTCCTCATGATTACCCGTTGCATTTTACAACCGCGTGAGGTGCGCAACAGTGCAACTATAGAGTGGGCGTCGTCGTTCCGCCGCTCACCAGCTGCAGGTGTTGTTGACGGCAGGCCTGCTCTGGTCAGCGTCGCTCGCCGAGCAGATCGTGCGCCTTGTGCTGTGAGTGTGACCAAGCTCTTGGTCCGCCTAGCAATGAACAGCCAAAACCTCCCCTGCTTCCAAACCCAATCAACCGCGCGCAATGCTTCAGACAGCAAAAAAGAAAAGCCGGAGCAATGCTGTAGATAACACGAGAGAAATAAATTAACCAAGTGCATGGCATAACGATGCATTGTCGAGTACACATCCGGAAGGAAACAACCAGTTAATTAGCATAGTTCTTGTCCAAATTAAAGGATGATAACAGAAGTTGCAACTCTGGTGTTCAACACTAACTAAAGAGGACGAAACTTGCGACTTGACACACGGCGAGGCGAGGCGAGGTGCACACAGACACAGCCTAGTCGTCGAGCAGACTGAAGCTTGGCCATCTCGCCATCAGACTCTCCTCTGCAGTTTCTTCTTTCTTCTCCCCTCCTTGACAATGCAGGATGCAAACTTGCTGGGTCCTGCACAGCGAAGTAAGGAAACAGGCGATGTGTGAGAAACCGAGGTGCGCAAATAAAATAGTAGCCAGTACTGTATTTCTTATGTTCCAACCAAAACTTGCTGGTTAGCAAAGAACAGACCTGCTGGAGCACAGAACGTACAGCCGTCACTCATCGTCTTCATCCTCCTTCACTTCACGGAAATACGGTTCACGGCATTTAGCTCCCAACTGATCCTTCTTCTTCCTCAACAGCATGAGCACCCGGCTGCCCTCCGGAGCCAATACACCGTCATCACGCATTATCAGCCCCAGATGTCCACTTTCCCTTCCGTGTGCGATAAGTCTCTCAAACGTGCTCCTCTTGTCAATTACTACTAGAGTTTCTGCCTTACCATCGTCGTCCCTAGGTGGCGTGTACACTCCTTTCTGGGCAGAAGTTAACACTAGTTTGGAGTCAAGACCCCAATCCGAAACATCACCCCACGCATAGTGCATGTGGATTTCTCTACCAGGGATGGTGCAGTCTAAGTCCCTTGGTTCTTCCTTCCTTTTAATTCTCTCCTTCACTTCCATGAATATCCATACGACCCGCCTTGCCTCACAAAATACCAACACAGCTTCTAGGAATGCTTTTCCCATTTCCTCGGTGTCTCCAGTACCCGGGTAATAGCCAAGTTTCTCAAAGATGTGGACGAAAGTGGGGCGCCCTCCAAGAAGAGCCCTGCACTTACAAGATCAATGTGTTAAAAAAATACTCCTAGAAGCAGTTGAAGATATGGCAGAACCAAAAGTACGTACTAATGATCCACACTTACCTTTTCTCATGATCACCTTCTATTGGGAGCTTGCTTGCGCCATCTTTGAGAAAGAATGGAAGGGAAAAGTCATCACTACAATAGTACCACTTGGACCATCGATCATATGCAAAGCTTCTTAAACCAACCAGGTAG
>NC_041385.1:841453062-841470210 GCF_002162155.2 Triticum dicoccoides | reverse complement strand
TCCGATGAAAATCGAGCCGACTTCAGTCATGGCGGACGAAGGCGGCGTTTATGACGTCGTTCCCTTCTCGAGGCATCATTGGTCGTGGCACCTCACTCGTGATGCTTCAGGGGAACCCTAGATCTGGATCTACCAGATCGGACGATGATGGTACCTTTGATATCGTTGTCCCTCCCGAGGGCATCATTTTGGAAAAAGTGTTGGTTGGATGGGACAAGCGGAAGAGCGGTGTCTCATCCACTGCAAGGCCGACGGCGGATCCCGGTGGCATGGTGCTGCGGAGGTTCGGCGACGGGCGCGTGTGGACAGATACGTGAAGGATGATGGAGTTGTCTGGCGTCATGGTGGTGTCGATGGCACACCAGGCAAGGTCGATGAGTCAGTTTCTGCTCTGGAGAAGGACCGGTGGAAGATGGTGGCGGCTGCCTCTGAGAGTGCGTCGGTCCGGTATGGGACCCAGTAGTCCCGGTGTGTGGCTAGGATGGGGCATCCGGCTTCAGATGTCAGGGTTTGGTGCGATGTCCGTTTGGTATTGGGCTCGGATATTCGGCACATCTTCATCAATGGGATAGGAGTAGCAACAGGTGTTGCTTAGATTGTGGCTTCAGACTGACTGATATGTATTACTCCCTCCATTACCTTATACAAGGCCACAAACTCAAATTACAGGTACCAAGGTAAAATTTAATGAGACTATCCACAGTGGGAGTAATACAGGTAGTAACATCACATATATCTAGATAAAATAGATGATGTGGCAAGCAATAAATGAAGAAAGAGAGGCATGTGCTAACATAGCTAGTTACTACTAGTATGAGTAACATCACACATATCAAGGCAAGATGAGAATATATCGTAATAAATAAAGTGTTGCATGTTACCACACATATGTTACTTCCCACTATAGAGATAGTAACATAGAGTATTAACATGGACATGTTACTACTCTATGTTACTACCCATTGTGGCTAGTCTGACTGCTTTGCAAGCCCACTTTTCCTTTCGTTAACAGGGATCATTAATACGCCCACATGCATGCAAGGAAGGAATTTAGAAAGAAGTAGCACAGTGTCATTATGACTACATGCATGCATGTATTAAAACAGTTAATAGTACAAGGAAATATAACTAATTTTTGCCTCGATTACAGTTAGTGGCCTTGTATAGATGTAAAATGTATTTTTCATACTGGCCTTGTTTAAGGGAACGGAGGGAGTACTTTGTATGACCTCTGTGAATAATTAATAAAATGACCGCATGCATTTTCCAGATGCAAAGGCGAAGATCTATCCTCCTTTTTCTTAAATGTCTTTCTTTAAACCGCTCTGATAATGTCATGCATAGTATCCATCGCAATAAAGCAAAGAGTAAACTAGCAACAGTCAATGGACTGGGAATCTCAAAAACAGTTAATGGACTGGAAACACAGCACCCAGCTCCGATAATGTGCTGCACTACTGTACCCGCGTGTTGAACCTGCAGCAGTTTTGTCGAGATATTTTAGTAGACCCTTGAGGTCCTCGTTTATTTTATTGGCCCCGTCATATTTTGTGTCAAATTTTAATTATAGATTTAACTAACAAAATATTAATGCATGTCATCATGTCACCAAAAATCATATCATTGTATCTGTATTTGAACATAGTTTTTTGATAATATTTTTACTATGTATAACTTATATTTTCTTAGTTAAAATCGTGCTCAAAATATGACCCCAAATATAAGGGAACTAGTAAATCAAATATGACCTCAAATAGAGATAGTTTAAAAGATTCTAAAATACTAGTCCCTCCGATCCAAAAAAAGTGTCGTTGCTTTCGTTCAAATTTGAACTAATGCCACGACACTTTTCTGGGATCTAAGGGAGTACTAAATAAAGGTTAGTTGTTGTAATGTAAAGGTACAATGAAATAAAGAGAGTGAGTGTGCAGTGCAGGTGGTAGGTGTTGCGGAATTATCCCTAAGCAATTGGCTATGATACTAGACTGGCAATTATGCATTCGAGTTTTAAACGTGGGAACGGCCTATGCTAATGTACTACCCATATTTGGACTCATACATACTCACCATTTAAATCTCAGGATGCATCAGCAAATACTAGGAATTTTATTAAGTTAAACCCTACCGTAGAATTAACAACTATAGCTCCTCTTTATCCCATAAGCATCAATTGCTATACTCAAGGCATAGTTATCTTAGACATATTGCTAATCCTAAAGTGTGATCCAACGTACATGTGCGCTCATACGTCGGGCACCTAAGAACAACACCATATCATAACACACAACTCATATCAATCATAATAGATCACCAACACCATAGGACAAAATAAAACTACTCATACATAACGATAGTGCAACAAATCATTGGAAAATAATTTATAGCGAAAAATCCATATTCAGGTAGCGGATTACAAAGATTTATGGATGTGCGGACCATTGTATAGATGGAGGGCAATTTGATGGAGATGGTGGTGAAGTCAGTGGAGGCAATGGAGACGATGTGGTGATCAGAGATCCCCCGGTGGCACTTCAGCGCCACTGAAAAGAGGAGAGAGAGAGAGAGAGAGAGAGAGAGAGAGAGAGAGAGAGAGAGAGAGAGAGAGAGACCGTCCTTCTTCTTCCCTGACCTTCTCCCTAGGTGGGAGAGAAGGTTTCCCCATCTAGTCCATGGTGTTCATGCCCTCTACAGGGCGAGAGCCCCCTCCGATATTGGATCCCTCCTCGGGCAGTTCTTTTCTTGATGCTGAGTACTGACACCATTTTGTTCGGCACAGGAGCTTCGCAACTTTGAAAAATCTGAATACATTAGGGCAGGTGCAAAACATCGGGGACAAGTTTCTAGACAAAGGGTGCCTCTAACTGACCTCCGTTGCCACCATGCAGTAGGAGCTCGGTATTTGGAGAGGGATGTGTGGTTGCCCAGCTAGCCCCTACAGGTGGAGACGAGGCCCCCATATTAACCTCTCGGTGATCAAACTTGCCGCACATGTTCTTCCACGAAAATATCATTTTTCTATGGTATACAAAAAAACTAGAAAACATCAAGTGGCCTTGGCACTAGATTAATATGTTAGTCCAACAGAAATGATGTGAATATAGCACGAATGCATTAAAAATTATAGATACCTTAGATTAGTATATATGCCCAAGCTTAATCCATGTTTGTCCTCGAGCATGTAGATGACAATTGAAAAAGAAGTTTCAATGTTACTTAAAGAGCAAAACTTTGACCACATAGAGAATGATAATTCTAGTAACAAGAAGCATAATTGTATAAAGTTCAACAAAACATGAAGTGATAATGAGGTATCTCACAATTCTTACAAGATTACACTATGAACATAATGCAGTGCATAGACATCAGTGAAATAAGGATGATGACTAGGTATCCAAACTTGAAGATCAACCATCATACTCATGCATTACAAAATAAATTACTATTAAGAATAATGCATACAAAGCTAAGAATAATCCTCATGCTCAGTAGTTGGTGCTTAAAGAAAGATGAAATTGAGTCAACATAAAAAGTAAAAAAGGATAAGCCCTTCGCAGAGGGAAGAAGGGATTGCCATGTGCTTAAGTAATTTTCAGAAGTTGGCTCAGCTTTTGCTGCCATCACTTTCTGTTACTATAGATATCCTTAATCCGATGTAATACACCAGTCCTCCCTTCCCCCTATGATGGTGTCAGAGCTTTTTCCTCTGTCTTTTATTGAGCTATTTTAGGCGGGCAAGCATCTTCACTACCCCATTTTTTAAGATAGGCATGTCATGCATCTTTATTTAGTGGGCCTACCCCCTTTGCTCCACTTAATCACTATCAAAAGTTTGTGCACTTCAAATGATACTACAACACAATATATATTTTTTTCATCATTGATAACAATGTTTTCAGTATTTATGTTATGCGTCGATGCCAATTTACTTGAATGACCTTTACCGGTCAGTAGGTAGGTATAGTGGACACTTATGGCATGAACTCTGGCTCAAGGATTTAGAATGCACAAGCAGAGTTTGTTCCTAGTACAAGTGAAGGCTAGCATAAGACTGTGAGAGGCCAACTAGAGAGCATGAAAGCCACAATCATGTGTTCTTTAATAGTAACATTATTGAAGGAAACATAAGCGTGATGATAACCTATGAACCTGGATACTACCGCCACCACAACTTGATATGTTCAAATTAATTTTCCAACTAATGTTGTTTATCATTATTATATAACTCCATATTTTTTAGAATCTGGAGATCATTGTTTTGCATATAATTTGATAGATTCAAAGGATGCTTGTTTACTTCCCAACATATATATGATTGGAGGTGCCTGGTATGCATAATCATTCGTAAGTTTACTCTAAGTATATAAGTGAAGCAGAAGAGTAATTGCATAATAAGTACTCCCTCCATCCCAAACTCCCAAAATATAAGAGCATTTTTGACATTACACTAGTGCCAAAAATGCCCTTATATTATGAGACGGATGGACTAATTCCCGACAGATACAAGTGAAGATCAAAGAATAGTATATCCAACATGGTAATGTTTTTACAAGACACAGATAATTGTTCTGTTGATAAAAAATATGAAGAAAATGATGTTTTTGGTTGCTTTTACTTTTACAAATAAACACAAAGAAAGCAAAAATATGTATAAAAACCAAATGCAAAGGTAATCAAAGGATAACGAACTAAAACCTTTTAGTTTTTTTCAAGGAAAAGCAAAACACTTAGCTTCCAAATTTTTGGTAAGCAATACGAACAATCAATAGACTTAGAGCTTTGTCCAAAACAATTAGGAAGATCCACTATCCCCCCTAGCTTCCAATTTTTTAGTAAGCAATAGTTTCATTATGGTTAGACTTTGAGATTTGTCCAAGACACGTCATAATTATTTCACTACGTTTTACTCTCAGTGTGCATTGTGAGGTAGAGTGCTAAAGCTAGAAATAGGTCGAAGCCCTTTTGTCTACCTTTCAATAGTATCTGTAGGTTTATTTGCTTCCATAAACAACAATTTAAATTGAAACAATACTCTTGCCAAGAACAAGACAACACAATTATTTTTTAAATTATATTTGGTCAGTCCATTTATATTCCGGTAAATGCATCATTACTAACAACCTATTTGCAACAACAACAATAAAAGGTACACAATATATGATAGAAATACATAAAGTGATAAATCTAAATATGATCCGTTTACTCATTAGTGCGAATTTCATGATCATTACTTATTTAGATATAATCACATACACGAACGGTGTTCCCTATGCGAACATAATACATGTTATATATTGAAAGGACAATACGACGTTCTGATCGTAGAACTATATAGATCCACTTCATCAAAATCATTTTGACGGTTGGATATGTAATTAATGGATCATATCTAACCAAAATGACAAGCCGTATAACCATGTGTATTTGACACAAACTGCGTCGAGTCTATGTCAAATACAAACATGAAAAGTGCCTTCAAATTCAAGTTGGATGTGCATGATAAGGTATACCTATGTTCAAGGAAATTATGCTAGATAGGATGTGGTAGCACAACGTGGGATGGATGTGTGAGCCATCGGTGCAAAGAAATGACCTGGCGAAGGAACTACGCTAGAACGTGCAAGAACTAAAGTCCATTTCGATTTACACAGTTATACAAGAACCAATATATAAACAAAATATGTTACTAATGTGGATCATATAGAAAGTTCCAAAACTGATCATAACACATTTCATTCAAGTCGACACATATATTTTATTATTTTTTGGCTTTATTGATTAAATAAAAAAATACAAAGTAGGTATAAACAACCAAACCAGTGACAACGAGAAAGATCATTGATTAGAATGAAAGCTGGATGAAGGCCCACAAAGTCCACTCCTCCATGCACTTCCTTCGTATCCTGTTGTGTGTGTCCATGTCTCCCAGTCCGGCAGAACTAATAAAAACTAGCCGTCAACCCGTGCACTTGCACGGGCTAGCACTTGTCATATCAAATACAACAAAGTTATTGCTAATTAGAAATGTCGGACAATAATACGAATATGTTGATATGGGTTATCATTGCTATACATGCATGTTTATCTTTGTTGGACAAAGGGTTCAACAATGTTACATTGCTTTGGATTATTTTGTGCTTAGATTGTTTGCGTCCAATTGTGTGACAACCTTATCAATATTGTCATTATATGATGGCGAGAAAAAGCACAGATTTATAGATGATATGTGGAAATATGAATGTGCTACCTTATGAAAGTTATATTAGTGTAAGTCTATATCTATTATGTTGGTAGAAAACGTGGTTACAAATGCAAATGTTCTTACATATATCATGTATTTCTGACCCATAAGTTTCTAAAAAGGATCAACTGTCATATTGTGATATATATCTTCATGTCTTGTCCTACCTAAAAATACTCATATATATTGTGTTTTTGCCAGGCAAGCATTGTAGAATTATAAAAAGTATGTTTCTATACACAATAATGGACGTATGCATGCACGGCTTTCTATCAACATACCTGATATCGTAGCTAATAATATACATATATAAAGAGGAGTTTGTTGTATATTCTCATTACTATAAGCAGCATATATTATCCAGATTTTAAATTCTGGTCTTAACCAACAAAGTGTCATAGAATTTCTTTTATGATTAATGTTTTTATATGAGATCCTTGGATTGCATCTTTTTTTTCATTTTATATGTATATTTTTTTTTGAACTATGTCCAAGATGCCTTTTTTTGGACTTGGTCATCTTTGTTCAGCAAGTTTTCATTTTTACATTGGACATTAATTTCACAGTTCAATGGTGTAGTTAATTTTGGTGACGTGGATTAGTGAGAAGTATTGAAATGTGCGGCTATGCACAGGAGCCGTGGTGGCATAAAAAAATGTAGAGGAGCCCAGATAGATGTTTTATCTTTTTTTAGGAAGAGACGTCTTTTCCTTTTTTAATTGGCACAAAAGCTTCACGACTCCCATCTACTTTATCGGTAGAGTTGTAACGGAGCAGGCTATCTTTTTTTTTTGAGACGGAGGCTATCAATATTTTAAAGGAACAGATCGATGTTTTTTTTGTCCCTCAAAACAGATCGATGTTTTTTTTTTGAGGGTACAGATCGATGCTTTTTTAGAACAGATCGATGTGAGGTGCTAATTTTCTTGACGCGATCCTGGGAACCATGTTTGTCTAAGAAAATACAGAGCGGACGGATATGATTTTTTTTCTTTTTGGAGGAGAGTTGATTTTCCTCTATTTTTTTAGTTGGCAAGTTTAAGAACATTGTACGTGTCAGGTGCCATATTTTGGGATGGTACCATCTGCGTTACGCAAAGTTTTCTTTTTATCATGGACGTATATTTTACAATCCAACGGTGTAATTAATTATGATTAATTTTGATGATGTGGATTAATTAGAAGACTTGAAAGGTGCCTTCAATTAGTAAATATAAGATATAAGATATAAGATATAAGATATAAGATATAAGATAAGATAGCACTGTCAAAATTGATAAAGCGTGCCAGAAGTTGAATGTTCCACTGCCCATTGCTACTATTGCCGATAATTAAAAGAATAATTATGTTTCAATTAGCAAGTTAGAAAGATAAATAGCAAGTTTTTTTTCTATCGATTAATCTACAAATAATTGTACACATAACGGAACCATTGATCTGAGATATGACCATAGCGCTGTGAACTCCATCTACATGCAGACATACGGATGAGCACCAATAGTTTCCCACTATTTGTTATTTATGAGAATGAGGCTTCATCGAGCATGTTACCTGGACCATTCATATGACTGTCGCGCCATGACCACCAGCTACAGGGTTGAAATTGCCCTCACTTTTCTTGAGCAACAGATTCAGCGAGCATGCTCCGCTGTCTAGACCGTGCAGACTATCTGTTTGGTGCTCGACGTGCGCCATGGCATATATAAACTAATGCACGTGTTGCCCATATTCTGCTCTACTTTCACCGAGACAGTCCATTGAGATGTGGCGTACTACACTCCAGCGAGAGGGACCTACAAAACCCAGCTCGGTCTGCATCCTGATGTGGTGTCGCTGCAACTAATCTCCATGTACAAAGCTAGCTTGCGCAAGCTGATCAATCTGTTGGATTTGAACCTGCTAGATCAAAGAAGATTGCTTCATTGATCTCAATTTACCTGCTTGCTTCAGGCAAAGCTTTACACACGTCCGTGTATAGTACCCGCATGATTTGATCTAGGGATCAAATACCTACACAATCGACCTGCAATAATACAAACAAAATACCACATACTGGAATTGATCTATGGCCAAAGGACATCAAATTCTGTGCACTTGCATGCATGGCCATATCCCCGGCGAGAAATCAATCAGCTTGTGTACATGCCTATCTTGCTTTGTCTGGTCAGCTCGGAAAGTAACCCAGTTAGCTTCTGTATGTGTGTGATCGTCGGAAAGAACTCGTCTTGTTGCATCGCAATGTTGGGCTGTGCGGGCAGCATGGCCGAGTCCATGGATCATTATTCTCTGGAACACTTCCTGTGTTTAAATCACATCATCTTTGTGGCAAAAGAAATTGACTTTCTCAGTAGTTTGTTATCAATCAAACACGTCCTAGAGAGCTGATAGTGTTTGCTAGAAAATAGGGTGGCTGCGGTCTCATGATTGGATTGGAAGAGCCAGAATTGTGAGGGAGAAAGAAAAGACATGGGGCGGCGGCATGTGGGGAAGAAGATCAAGGAGAAGGGATGACTCCAATCGACGAAGGAGATCGAGAGGAGACGTGTTAGACGAAGGAGATCGAGAGGAGACGTGTTAGACGTGGAGATCTAGGGGCATTATTTTTATACAGGGTTAACATGGAGTCTCATCTGCCTTATTTTTATCTAAAGTTAACGTGGAGTCTCATCTATTTTTGTTTTTTTGATTAATAATCACCGATTAATCTGGATCATTATTACTCAGGACCACCAGATTAACCGTTCCTAATTTCTAATTAACGTGGAAATTTCTAGGAAGTCAAGAATTAGTATAGGTATAGATAGATAGATAGATAGATAGACGGTAGGAATTTTAATTCATATAAAACCACTAGTAGAAAATGGGTCAAACGTGCAGCACATTAGTGCAGGTTTGTATTAGAGCCGGCACAAATGTATACATTAGTGCCGGTTCCAATGGCTAGCCGGGCCGCTCTCATTAGTACCGGTTCGTGGCTAACATTTAGCACCGGTTCGTGCCACAAACCGGTACTAATGAGGGTGGTGGCAGGATGTTGTCAGTCTGGGCCCCCTCCAGCACCTTTAGTACCGGTTCGTGCCACGAACCGGTACTATAGGTCCTCCTGCATATAAACCCTTCGTCCAGCTCGCTCTGTTCTTCCCCCTTTCCCCTCTCCTCTCCTCTCTGTTCTTCCTCTTCCCCTCGAGCTCATCACACATTTTGCCCAAAATTTGTCAAGATTTGAAGGCCCCCATCCATTCAAGTGATCACAAAGGTTAGCAACTTTGTCCTTTCATCTCTCATTGCTAGATTAGCTCTTGCAATGCTTTATATAGTTACTAATTTGTGAGTTTAGTAATTTGGGAGGAAATATATATATGTGCTAGATTTGATTTATATGCAATTTGAGGTCAAAAATAACACTTAGTTTGCATATGTAGGTGTGGTTTACTTAGTGCCTTCTAAATATCCGTTGTAACCACCGTCGATCGCCCGCACCGTCCCGTCGCCGGCACCACCTTGTGGTGAGCCTCTTGTTCATGAAATTTTATATAAAAAATTGATGTTTGTGTGATTTGGATATATAGTTAATCATGTAATAATTATCTTACCCGTACGTTGTTTGTTATACATAGTGCCATGGTTTTGATATCCGTCCCCGTCGGCCCTCGTCCTTGTTATGATTCGGATGTGGTATATTCTCTTTTAAAACTATTTGTTGCATTTCGTGTTTATGACAAATTATGCCCATCAAGTTGACATAGATATTTTTATCTAGGAGGTATGTGAACCGGAAATTCCAACCGACCCTATTGTCGAGACGTTAAATTTAGTTGAAAGAGAAAACGAGTACTTGAAAGAAAAATTGAAAAGAATTGAGGGGGAGAAGATGGAATTGGAGTTGCATGTTGCCGATGTCGTCGATGATCACAAGATCAAGATGGAGAAAATGCGCTTGAAGAATAGAAAGATTAGAAAATATGCCATCGATAGTGAGGCTTGGTATCATTATGCTGTTGGATCAATTGTTACCTTAGTTGCGATCTTGATCGCATTTGTTGTTGCATTTAAATGCTTTAGCTAGAGAGTTATTTGTTTGTTGCATTTAAGTGTTGTATGAACTTTATGTATGAACTTGTATTAATTTGGTATATTCGGTGTTGTGTAATGAAGATGAGCCGACAATGGATGTAACGATGACCGATGCTCTCCCCAGTTCGTTGAGGGCGTGCATACTTTTCTGCTTGCGGCTGAGGCAAACAAGCGGGCGGATGGTTTTATGCCTTGTCCATGTGCTGGCTGTAAGAATGGTCACAATTACTCTACGTCAAGAACCATTCACGTCCACCTGTTTGAGTCCGGTTTCATGCCCCACTATAATGTTTGGACCAAGCACGGAGAAAGAGGGGTTATGATGGAAGACAATAAAGAAGAAGAGGACGACGACAGCTATCCTGGCCATGGGTTCCCTGAATACGATGATACAATAATGGGGGAAGAAGCTGAGCCGGTAATGCGGGAAGAAGCTGAGCCGGCAATGCGGGAAGAAGCTGAAGAAGAGCCATCAGATGAGCCCGTTAATGATCTAGGTCGGGCCATTGCCGATGCAAAGAGAAACTGCGCAAGTGATTTGGAGAAGAAGAAGTTGCAGCGCATGTTAGAGGATCACAAAAAATTGTTGTACCCGAATTGCGTAGGTGACAAGAAAAAGCTGGGCACCACACTGGAATTGCTCCAATGGAAGGCAGAGAATGGTGTATCTGACAAGGGATTTGGAAAGTTGCTGGTAATGATAAAGGATATGCTTCCAAAGGACAACAAATTGCCCGAGAGTACGTACGAAGCAAAGAAGGCTGTCTGCCCTCTAGGGTTAGAGGTGCAGAAGATACATGCATGCCCTAATGATTGCATCCTGTACCGCGGTGAGTACGAGGATTTAAACGCTTGCCCGGTATGTGGTGCATTGCGCTATAAGATCAGCCGCGATGAGCCTGGTGATGTCGAGGGCGAGCGCCCCAGGAAGAAGATTCCTGCCAAGGTGATGTGGTATTCTCCTATAATACCACGGTTGAAACGTTTGTTCCAAAACAAAGAGCATGCCAAGGCGATGCAATGGCACAGAGAAGACCGTAAGAAAGACGGAAAGTTGAGAGTACCCACTGACGGGTCGCAGTGGAGAAAAATTGAAAGAAAGTACGGGAAGGAGTTTGCAGATGACGCAAGGAGCGTATGGTTTGGTCTAAGCGCAGATGGCATTAATTCTTTTGGGGAGCAGAGCAGCAACCATAGCACCTGGCCTGTGACTCTATGTTTGTATAACCTTCCTCCTTGGTTGTGCATGAAGCGGAAGTTCATTATGATGCCAGTGCTCATCCAAGGCCCTAAGCAACCCGGCAACGACATTGATGTGTACCTAAGGCCATTAGTTGAAGAACTCTTACAACTGTGGAATGGAACAGGTGTACGTGCGTGGGATGAGCACATGGGGGAAGAATTTGACCTAAAGGCGTTGCTGTTCGTGACCATCAATGATTGGCCTGCTCTTAGTAACCTTTCAGGACAAACAAACAAGGGATACCACGGATGCACGCACTATTTGGATGATACCGACAATATATATTTGAATAGTTGTAAGAAGAATGTGTACCTGGGACATCGTCGATTTCTTCCGAGCAGGCATCCCGTAAGAAAGAAAGGCAAGCATTTCAAAGGTGAGGCGGATCACCGGACGAAGCCTCGCCACCGTACTGGTGCTGATGTACATGATATGGTCAAGGATTTGAAAGTGATATTTGGAAAGGGTCCTGGCGGACAACCTGTTCCGAAGGACGCGGACGGACGCGCACCCATGTGGAAGAAGAAATCTATATTTTTGGACCTGCCATATTGGAAAGACCTAGAGGTCCGCTCCACAATCGACGTGATGCACGTGACGAAGAATCTTTGCGTGACCCTGCTTGGCTTCTTGGGCGTGTATGGGAAGACAAAAGATACACCTGAGGCACGGGAGGACCAGCAACGTATGCACGGAGAAGACGGCATACATCAGGGTCATGCAAGCTACGCTCTTACCAAAGAAGAGAAGGAAATCTTCTTCGAATGCTTGCTCAGTATTAAGGTACCGTCTGGCTTCTCGTCAAATATAAAGGGAATAATAAACATGGCAAAGAAAAAGTTCCAGAACCTAAAGTCTCATGACTGCCACGTGATTATGACGCAACTGCTTCCGGTTGCATTGAGGGGGCTTCTACCGGAAAACGTTCGATTAGCCATTGTGAAGCTATGTGCATTTCTCAATGCAATCTCTCAGAAGGTAATCGATCCAGAAATCATACCAAGGTTACAGAATGATTTGGTGCAATGTCTTGTCAGTTTCGAGTTGGTGTTCCCACCATCCTTCTTCAACATCATGACGCACGTCCTAGTTCACCTATGCGAAGAGATTAACGTTTTGGGTCCTGTATTTCTACACAATATGTTCCCCTTTGAGAGGTTCATGGGAGTCTTAAAGAAATATGTTCATAACCGTGCTAGGCCAGAAGGAAGCATCTCCAAGGGCCATCAAAATGAGGAGGTCATTGAGTTTTGTATTGACTTTATTCCTGACCTTAAGCCGATTGGTGTTCCTGAATCGCGGCATAAGGGCAGACTGGATGGAAAAAGCACGGTAGGAGGGGAACAAATAATATGTATGGACGGACATTCTCTCACTGAAGCACACTACACAGTTCTACAGAATTCCACCTTGGTGGCTCCGTATATGGATGAACACAAGAATTTGCTACGCTCCAAACACCCGGAGCGGTCTGATGACTGGATTACACGTGAACAAACCAGGAGTTTCGCCAACTGGTTGCAGACACGTACCATGCATGACACCTCTATTGAAGATGACCTGTACTTGATGTCCCAGTTACCATCTTCGAATATAATGACTTTCAAAGGGTATGAGATAAATGGTAATACATTTTACACGATCGCCCAAGATAAGAAGAGCACCAACCAAAACAGTGGTGTCCGCTTTGATGCAGAAACCAAGACGGGAAAGGAAACATATTATGGTTATATACAGGACATATGGGAACTTGACTATCGACGTGGTTTAAAGGTCCCTTTGTTTCGGTGCAAATGGGTCAGTATCACGAGGCGGGGTAACGGAAGACCCGCAGTACGGAATGACAATAGTAGATGTCAACAATCTTGCGTATGCAGAAGAACCATTCGTCCTAGCCAATGATGTGGCACAGGTTTTCTATGTGAAGGACATGTCTACCAAGCCAAGAAAAAGAAAAGATAAGGAAGCGAATGCATCGTACGATGAGCCAAAGCGGCACATAGTTCTTTCTGGGAAGAGAAACATCGTGGGAGTGGATGACAAGACAGACAAGTCAGAAGATTATGAAAAGTTTGATGAAATTGCTCCATTCACAGTGAATATTGACCCGAGCATCCCGTTAAATGATGAAGATTTTCCATGGTTACGGCGCAAAGGGACACAGGCGAAGAAAAAGTTTCACACCCAAAGATCTGGGATGTGATCTGCTTCACTATCATCACTTTCTTCTGTGTTTCACACCCAGGAGGGAATGTATGTAATAGTTAGGGTAGTTATGTGTTTTGGCATTTGAAACGCGAAGAAATTTTATGTGCAAACAAATTCTTTTCATGCATTTACTGATTTTTTTCCAGCTAAATGACCCTGAAATTGAAAAGCAATTCAAATGAACTCAGAAAAGGTTGAAAGTTGGCATGGTATCATAATTTAATACAAATAGCATGTGCAAGAAAGTAGAGAGGGTTACGGCAAAAACTGGATGCACTTCGTGTACAAAATGGACAATCTCTTTCAAAATATCAGGGTTTCTGACGAAAACTGAACTGTTACAAAGGCATTACATTTTTTAAATAACCTAAGCATTACTAAATTGAATATAATGATAAAACACACTAATATTAAACATAAGAAAAAAGAATCACTAAAAAAACTTTTTTCAAAGTTAAGTTATTCACAAACTAGTGATTCACACAAATTTCAAATAATTCAAAATTTAAACTATTCAAATTTGAAATCTACCGGCACTAACAGAAAGTTTGTAATTTTTTGTACCTAAAGCAAAAATATTCACAAAGAAACACTAAATACAACAAAAAACAACTCAAAAATAAATAAAACAAAAAAAATAAAGCAAAAAAAATAAAGCAAAAAAAAAATTAAGAAAAAAAAGCCCGCCTACTGGGCCAAAGCGGCCTGCATACGACTAGCGACACAACCTTTCGTTGGGCCAGGATGCAGGCCCGCGAAGGCCCAGTAGGCCCACTAGGCGAAGAAGACAGGTAGGCCCAGTAGGCCTGGTTAGGAGAGGACCTCGAGAGAGCTACCGCACTGGGGCTTATAAACCAGTGCGGTAGCCCCTCGACTAGCGAGGTGGGACTAAACTTGCCGCACCGCACCTGCGCCAGCGCACCCCCTTTAGTACCGGGTCGTGGCACAAACCGGTACTAAAGGGGGGGCCTTTAGTACCGGTTTGTGCCACCACCCAGTACTAAAGGGGGTCGCTTCCCGCCGCTTGGCCTGGCCAAAACAGGCCTTTAGTACCGGTTGGTGGCTCCAACCGGTACTAAAGGTGCCTTCTATATATACAACAGTTACGAAAATTTCAGTGTCCCTCTGTCTGTTCCTCTGTTCCGTCGTCTCCGTCGCCGTCGCCGCTGCCCTCGATCGTCTCCGTCGCCGCTCATCTCCGTCGCCGCCCCCGTCCCCGTCGCCGCCCCCGTCCCCGTCGCCGCCCCGGGCCCGTCCCCTCGCGCCGTCCCCGTCCCCGTCGCACCGTCCCCGCCGTCGCCGCCCCGGCCGTCGCCTCGGCGTCGCCTCGCCTCGCCGTCGCCTCGCCGTCGCCGTCGCCCGCTGTGAGCCCTCCGGCCCTGAGCCCGTACACACACACAAGCATGTTTAATTAGTTTAGATAATTAGTCTTTAATTAGTTTAGATTATTTAGATTATTATTTTGTATGTTTAATTAGTTTAGATAATTAGTGTTTAATTAGTACACACACGTATTTTGTATGTTTAATTAGTTTAGATTATTTAGATTATTATTTTTTCACTATTATATATGTATGAATGCATGTTAGATGGATATAATTAGTGCTTAATCAGTTAGAAATTAGTGTTATATAGAAATGTTAGAAATTAGTGTTATATAGAAATGTTAGAAATGTTAGAAATTTTAGTGTTATTTAGATTATTTAGATTAGCATAATTAGTGTTATATAGAAATGTTAGAAATTTTAGTTATCAGAATCCAATCATTAAAAAAATGTTACTTTTTGCGGGCATATAGCTAGTATTTGTTCTCGACGATGCCCGGCGCGCATCCTCGCCGTCGACCCATCCGCGACGACGTCCAGCCGACCCATGTCCCGGGACTGGGCTCCGCCGGGCTGGCACTGGGAGGTGCTGCTTGGAGGGGCGCGCCGCTTGATGAGGAACCCGGCCCCGGGTCCCGTCGTCGACCCTGATCTTGTTTGGTGGCGTTCGCGTGGGCCAGTTCCGGTGTGGAGGGACCCGACCCCGCCGGAGGTGGCACGTCGCCGTGTCAGGGAGGAGGACGAGCACGTCCATCGCTACATGGTTGCGTTAGAGGGCGGCAGGTTCTCCAATACGTGGCAGTATCTTCGGGGATCTCACTTCAGCTATGATCCTGTGAGGGTTCCTTCTCTTTGGGTGTCCACCGCCCGCGCTGGAGGAACCTCAAGTGTCCTAGATTCTTCTGTAGTATTCGATCTTTATTAGCTAATAGCCAGTGATGTACTGTTCAATATTATATATTATTCGAGACGATGTATTCGAGATTATATCTATTATTCTAGACGATGTATTCGAGATTATATCTATTATTCGAGACGATGTAATTTGAATACTAAATTGTTTTATATTTCTTTTGGATTAGTTAAACAAAAGCTATGGCAGACAATACCGACAGAGAGGGAGAACAGACCATGTTCGATATGATACGCGGGCCAGATGATAATTGGAATGAAGAAGATTATGACGGCTCCGAATTTCTAAACAACACCGGAGAGGGTGATATGATATTCGATCGCGACGACGAAATTGATGAAGTCATGAACTACGATTATGACGATGACGAAGAACATGTTGATCCTGAAACAACAAAGACCGGCGAGGTATATATATTTATATAAGCAGGCATATGGTGATCATCACATGTTTTAAATGACTTGAAGATATATTAACGAATCGATCTTTGTTCTTTCAGCCATCCGGATCGAGCAAATCTTCAGGCAAAATGACGAAACGAGGCCCGAACAAAAAGTTGAAGCCGGGCGTAAAGTACAATATCGAGGCATGCAGCCCTACTGGCAAACCATTAGCGCCTAAGAAGATTGTGGACAAGTTCGTTCGTCAGTGCGGAGTTCTTGTGAAGGACCAACTCCCGATCAAACTTCAAGAATGGAGAGAGCCAGCAAAGCCACGTCCAGGTGTTACTTTTGTCGACAAGAATCAAAAAGATCTGCTTTGGGATACTCTCATGGAACATTTCACCCTACCAGATCATTTCACAGAAGCAGATGTGCAGAAAGTCAAGGAGGCTGCTCTTAGGATGATGGCGATTGCATTCAAGAACTACAAGAATCGTGAATGGAAGAAGTACGTCAAGGGAGGAAGGAAGACTCCAGTATTCAAGGGAACACTAGAGAACCAACGTGATCATTGGGACGATTTCGTGAAATTCAAGGATCCGAAATTAGCTAAGGAACGGTCGAGAATAAACAAGAAGAATGCCGAAAAAAAGGATAAGTTCCAGAAGCTGGGGCCAGGTGGCTATGCGGTGGCAATGCCTAAGTGGGATAAGTCTGAGAAAGAGATGGAGGATGCAGGTGTCACTCCGGCTACTAAGAGCTGG
>NC_041385.1:841449617-841452822 GCF_002162155.2 Triticum dicoccoides | reverse complement strand
TTCGACGAGGGCAAGTCTGAAGGGAGCCGACGATGCGATACTTGTTGCAATAGAAGAGGCACGATCGGGGGTGTTCCAGCCCAACAGAGAGAACGACGAGCTTACGCGTGCCCTGGGAAATCCTGAACACCCGGGAAGAACACGAGGCAAGGTCGCTATGCCGTGGTATGAGGGGTTTTCAGAATGGAACATCGACTATAGAACCCGTGCGAGAAAGAAGATTGCGGAGGAGAAGAAGAGGAAGATGGAGGAGGAGCAGAGGAAGCGGGACTATGAACGCCTTCAAGGCCTAGAAGCAAGTCAAGCGGAATTGGCAGTCAAATTCCAGCGGCAGCAGGAGCAGATCGACTCACTTACCCATCAAAGGGGGTCTCAGCAGCTGCAGCAGCTAGCGGATGATCCAGCATTGGATAGCACCGGCCCATCCATGCCGAGAAGCAGCGTGGGTTCCATCCCGGACGATGCAATGCTGGGTAGATACCCCGTGGATGACATCACGGAGAACACTAACTGCGAGCTACACGTCAAAATGAAGAACATATCCATGAAGGTGGCGGACGGCTTTGCTTTCACAAATCCCCCCGAGGCAACCTTCCATTGCAACCCGATTCCAGCGGGCTATGCTCGTGTCTTGGTTGATGAGGTGGTGGACCCACCATATTCGGGGCTACAGCTTGACATTGCTGGAGGTGACGGCGAGCGCTTTCTCGGAGAGGCCAAACATCGTATCATCCAATGGAAAAAGGATTGCATCATCTTTCGAAGGCCACCGACACCGCGTCAGCCGAGTCCTCGTCGAAGTCCGCCACCGAGTCAGCAGACTCCTGCTCCTGCAAGCCCACCAAGTCCGGCAAAGTGTCAGGCCTCTCCTCCTCCTCCAAGTCCGGCAAAGTGTCAGGACAATCCTCCTCCTCCAAGTCCGCCACAGCGTCAGACGTCCACTCCTCCTCCAAGTCCGGCACAACCTCAGGCCACTCCTCCTCGTCCAACTCAGCCCCGTCAGCCGTCTCCGCCGCCTGAGCAATCACAGAAGAGACACCCCGCAGCTATGGTGCGTAGCGGTACGAGTCGAGGTAGTACAGGAAGTACAGGCGGAGGCAAGCGATATACGCAGAGGTCTTATGACAGGTCCGAGGAGGAAATCACAGCCATATCGAAGGCCGAGGTGGAAGCCCATTTTGCGCCGAAACCGCCACCGCTGCCAAGGGAGAAAGTGCCTGAGGAAACGATTGACCACTTCATTCGTATGGCTCAACCACCAGCTCCCAAGCCTGTTGACACAGACTATGAGCGCTGCATCAGGAAGTTAAATCGAGCACGTCTACAAAGGGAGGCGAGCACGTCTACATCGGGATCGAGCAAACAAGAAGCAGCTGCCAAAAAATGCGGGAAAACCATTCCCCAGCTGGGAGAACAGGCGGCGCAATCGATCCCCTCGCTTGTTGTGCCAACAACAGGTGATAGTATGTGCGCCCAATATTATTGTGGGCAAACAGTGCATGTTCCCGAGGTGGGCAATGTGGTAATAACGGAGGAGCATATAATGCAGGCTGAAGTTCTCGACATCACTGTTGGACAACTCCTCGAGATCGAGCCCATGCCTTTGCTTAGAGAGGATGAAATAAAACGGAAATATGTCCGGGGCCAACCTTTGGTCGTGCCAGACAAGGTCAAGAACCTCCCAACGAGAATGTATGAATTGCATCAATGGTACATGAACATTACCAAGATTTTAGATCGATTGTCCCTCATGGTGAATGTCAAGCAGGACCATTACTACCATGAGAAAGCTGTGTCCGTTCAGTATTTAGAACTGTTTCAGTTATACAATCAAGACGCACTCGACAAATCTATCGTCAGTTGCTATTGTCTGTAAGTGATTTCTTTCTATAATTTAAGTCTCAAGCAAGCTGTAGTGATCCTTTTGATCAATCATTATCTGTAATTATCCTCACTATATTCTTTTCTGTGGTATTATGCAGGATGAAGATATATGAAATGAGAAAAGGTGGACGCTTTGGCATTGGGTTCATTGACCCAAACACCGTTAATGAATACACCTGGAAGATAAATGAACGTCAGCAAAAGTACGTAGAGGACAACATGCTAGAGTTCTTGAAGCGCCTCAAATACAATAAAGATATACTACTTCTTTACAACTTCCAGTGAGTCACACTGTCTTGTACTACAAATTCTCTGTTTTTGCCTACTAGCTAGCTACATGTTTTTGCTTACATATGCCCGCTTAATTAAGACATGCAAACGTGTGTACATGCACATTTCACTGGGTCTTGTGTATCATTAAAGTTGACGCCGGAATAGTTGAAGTACGGGACTCACTAATCTCAGAAAAAACTGACTATAACATCTTGTATGGGATAGTCAACAGGTAATTTCAATCATTATTAACTATATATCTCGGTCTATTTAGTTCGTCATTTCATGATATGAACTATTTAATAACCCCTTTATTCATTTTCTTTGTTGGCGGGCAGGGCTTGGCAAAGGTTCATCGCCGTCACGCCCGGCGAATGGAAAAAAAAGCTTAAATGGTTTCGACCCAAGGTAAGCAATTAAGTAGTACTAGCTAGCTAGCTAGCTGCCATCTCTTTAATTATCATGCTTGATTAATTTTTAAATAATCAAATTCCATTCTCGTAAAGGCCCTGAAGCAGGCGCAGAGGACTGATCTGTGTGCATTCTGCGTTTGCGAGAACATTCGTATGATGGCGTCCAAAAGGAGCAGATCTCAAAGACAGGAATGGGTACGCTTGTCAGAACACTATTCACAATTTTTACACCATTATCGATATCTAGTCACACAACTAATACACATGCATATTGATCTCCTTCTTAACAGTTCAAAGAGGTGCGGGAGAAGCTCATAGAAATGGAGCGCGTAGAAGCACTTCAAGAGGAAATAGCGGGATTTTTGCTCGACCAGGTCATAAATCCGAAGGGAGAATTCTATTACCCGCTATCGCCCCCATGAAAACCACTTCCAATTGTCATCATGCTCCGAAGGCACCAATTAGGCTAATGCCACTGGCTCCGAAGGCAACATTCATATGTAGGAGAAATTGTATATAGCTATACATGTGTGTATGTGTGAATTAATTAATATGGTGGTTTGTGAGACATTGATGATATATATATGCATGATTGGTTCTACTAGAAATTATATATATATATATATATATATATA
>NC_041385.1:841438287-841449002 GCF_002162155.2 Triticum dicoccoides | reverse complement strand
TGTAGTGTCGTAAAATACCAGCAAACGAAAAAGAATTAAAATGGAAACACAAAATTAAATGAAAAAGAAATCATAAAACTAAAAACCCCCCAAACCTTATAGCTTACCAACCGGTACTAAAGGGCTCCAGGCCCCCGGAGCTGGCTCGTGCCACGTGGTTGCCCTTTAGCACCGGTTCGTGCTGAACCGGTACTAAAGGGGGGGGGGGGGCTTTAGTGACCACAATTTAGTGCCGGTTATGTAACCGGCACTACAGGGCCTTACGAACCGGTGCTAATGCCCGGTTCTGCACTAGTGAACCCTTTTTAATAGAGGTTGTTTTATTATAGGATTGCGCACCAGGAAATTTAAGGGATTTGGAAGCAAATTCTTTTTGGAACTGCCGCTTTTTCAGACATGATATTTTATCTATCAAAACATTTATGCATGGTGGTACATAGCCATATAAGGTCCTATTGCACAATGTGATCATCCATGAACTACAAATATATTTCTCAAGCACTTTGATACATTAAAGATGATCCCCTCGCAATATGAATTTATATCTCAATCTCTTGTGATACATTACAAAAGGTACTCCTCCAGTTCTTTTTACTCTGTGTATTAGATTTATGTCAAATGAAACTTTACAAAATTTGACTAAATTTATATTTACAAATTCAACACCTACAATATCAAATATACCTTTTTCTTTAACTTCGGTCAAATTAGAGATGATTTGACTTCCAACAAAACTTATATGTAGACTAAAGAGTACCAGAGGGAGTACATTATATGTGTCCAGTTCAATAGGCAAAATTATAGAAAGAAAAATACATACTACTCCCTCGGATCCAAAATAAATATCATAGTTTTAAACTAAGCTTAGTTAAATCTTAGTTAAAAATCACGACACTTACTATGCAGCGGGGGAGTAATAAAACAGAAAGGGGCGTCCTTTGGCGGACTTGGGAAGAGGGAGAAGAGTTGTGGGTGAAGAGGAATGGTGCACGAAAGGTAGGGGTGGTAAGAGCATCCACAGTCGTGCGCCCCAAACCGGCCTCAAACCCCGTGTGGCCCGCCCGGTCACGAAAATATGACCCAGACGGGCACCTCAAAAAGGCCTCAAACGCCCGGACCGACCGGCACCCCTCATATCCAGCCCAAATATGGGGCGGATATGGGGCACCCGGGCGTGTCCGGGATGTAGGACTGACGATAGGGTCCCACGCGGAATGGCCTAGAAACTCGGTGGTCCGACAGACATCTCCTCCATCGCCGCGGTGTGAACGTCGCGTGGCGCCGCTCCAGCTGCTCGCCCGAGGCCAAATCCGGCTATTTAAGACGGCTGGCATCCCCCAACCCTAGCCCATCCGCCTCAGCCCTCTCTACGCCGTAACCTTATCCCATCCGCCTCCTCTCCCCCGCTCTCCCCATGCTCTCCAACATCACCATGGTCCGGCCGAAGATCACCACGTACCCTATGCTCACGTTAGAGCGCCGGTACCAGATCGCGGAGGAGATCCTGGCGAGGCGCGCCGCGCGCATCGCTGTCGGGCTACCTTCGGACTCGTCAAAGGAGGAGGAGGAGGAGCCGGAGGAGGAGGGAGAATAGCTGCCGAAGCCGATGGTGTTGGCGGGTCCGGAGGAGGACGAGGTGGAGCAGCCTGCTCCGGGCTTCAACATGAAGGGTGCGAACGCGGAGTTCGCCGTCGCCCAAGCCGCGGAAATGACAAAGCAGTGGGCCATCCTGGAGTCCACCAGAATGAGGCCTATGTGCAGGCCAACCGGCAGTTCCTCCGGCATGAGCGGACGACGACTGGCGCACTCGTTGGCGAACTCGACGTGGACATAGAGGAGGCGGCCAGAGCATAGCATCTGGAGGAACCAGAGCTGCAGCTGCCGCTCATATACCTAGAGCCGGGCACTGAGATAGTCGACATCTCCAACAAGGAGTAGCCTGGGTGATCCACATAGTACGTAGATTTTTATCTTTGCATGCTTTTGTATGGATTTAAGAATTTTAGTACGAGGTGTCCGGATTCAGTTGTGCAAATTTGAGGATTGATCGGTCACTGCCCGTGGACGCGCCTGTGGGCATTTGAGGGGTCATATTTGTCATATGTGGCCCTAAATGCTCTAAGGCTAACTCCACCGCGCCGTGACCCTATCTTGTCCGGCCCCATCCTTTTGGGGCAAAACGGACAAACCAGGCGGCCCAGCGCGGGACGGCCCGGACCCATCTGGTCCGTTTTGTGTCCGGGCCGTCCATTTCGAGCGCAAACTTGCGCCGGGTTTGGGTCGCGGCCGATAGCGAACGGACGCTTCGAACGTCCGCGTCGGGGCCGCGTGGCAGGTGGCCACCTACCTCCCACCCTCCAACATAAATGCGCACGGGCGGGTGGCCCCACCTGTCATCCGCACAGCAAAGGGTCGTCATCCTTCTTAAATGGGAAGCCGTGGACCGGTCGTCGTCCACACTTCCCACTCCGGCCCCTCTCTGCCCCCTCGAAACCCGACACCCTCAAAACCCTAACCGCTCCCCGTCGTCGACCTCGCCGGCCGGTCGCAGCCATGGGCCTTTGGAACTACGGCCGTAAGGGGAAGCACGACCGCGAGGCCGGCTCCTCCTTGGGCCGCCGTCACGGATCCATGAAGAAGGAGGAGCCCGCGTCACCGCCGCGCTCCTCCCATCGAGCCCCCACGCCGGCCCCCTTCACAATTGCCCCTAGGCCTGCCGGCGAGCGCGACCGGCAGTACATCTGCGCGAACGTGTGCTGGAGGTACTGGGAGACGAGGACGCCGGTCCCGTGGAGAGACGTCCACCTCCCCAACGGATGGCACCTCTCCGTGGATCGGGTCCCCATCCCGCGGGTGCCGGCGACCGCCCGTGCCCGGCGCGATGAGATCGCGCGCCGCCACCGCCTCCTCCCTGACAACCTGTACTATGACCACAGGTATGCCCCGACTCCCCGTTGTGGGACACATTGCTCCAGGACGAGCACGATAAGTGCTGCGCGTCATACTTCGCCGGCACGGTGTCGGGGCCGCGGAGGCCACGTGCAGAGGCGCGCGGGCGTACGCAGGTGCGTGGCCTGATGCGTACACCGTCGCCTTCCCCGTCTCCATCGCCACCTCCACCTCCTCGCATGACAGCGAAGGAGGAGGCCCGTCTCGTGTAGCATGTCATGGAGGACTCCATGAACACGCACGACGAGCGGCAATGGGACGGCCTGGAGGAGGCCATGGCACTCTCTGCCGCCGGGGACGTCACCTTCCCGGAGCTGCAGATGGCGGCCGTCACGGAGGAGGTGATGGAGGACCCGCCGGCCGTGTTCCAGCAGCTGCTAGGCCAGGGGTGGGGCTGGTCCTGCACTGCTCCTGAGATGGCCGCCCGCGTGGGCGTGAACTGGTGCGCCACTCCGCCACGGTCACCGGAGCGAGAGGCGTCGCCACGGGAGGAGGCGGTGCAGGCACCTCCCGCTGTCCGGCCCGCCCCCGTCTACCACGCACCGCCGGCCCACCTGTGGACGCCGCCGGCCTACGTCGACCTCGTCAGCGACGACGACGACACCGGCGGCGAGTGAAGACAACGACGGCCACGGCATCGACGGGCGCGGCAGGAGCGCGTGGGAGGAGTTTTTTTATTTTGTTTTTATGTTAATTATGAAACTGGGCCTTTTAAGTGGCCGTGGAAACTGGGCCGTTTTGTGGCCGTGACCCCGATATATGTTTTATGTTTTTTTAATGAGTTTATTTATTTTATTTTTAGTCATTTCGTTCTAGTTTTTATAGTTTTTTTATTCACGTACACCCCAGACACGATTTGGGGTGCGGTTGCGCGGTGGGCGCACGCACGACCCAGCTGACAAAGCCGGACACGGGCGAACCCATCGGCGCCCCAAAGGGACAAAATCCGGCCAATCCAGACGTCCGTTTGGGGTCGTGCGGTGGAGTTGGCCTAAATGAGCGTGTATGCAGCGGAAGGAGGGGGTGGGAGAGAGAAATGGGTCGTGAGGGACTAGCCAATGGGGGCAAAATTTCGTGTTTTGACCCTTTTGCCGTATAAAATCGGGATCTGACCCTGGTCTAGATTTTTTTTGAGATTTGACCCTTTTACCTACCGCCGGGCACCACGGAGGTAGGCCTGTACAAGCTACCGCCACAGGGATCAGCAGTAGCCCACTCATCCATGTTAGCCCCAAGTAAACGGAACCGTCTCCTGTCGTCCACCCTACCGCCTGAGCTCACGGCGGTAGGCTATATAATCCTACCGCCGTAGTCGCTGGCGGTAGGAGCTGAAACCTTATAAGCCCGCGCGGCCGGCTCGTGGGGCCCACCCACCAACCAGCCCCCATTTTCTTCTCCCCAGCCGCGGGGCGCCGCAAGAACAGAGAGCACAAGCTCTCTCTCATCCCCTCCACTCCCCCCTCCGATCTTCTTTGTTTGGCCACCATTTTTGCGGATCAAGATGGCTCCGAAACGGGAAAAGTAAGCTCTCTCAATCCCTCCAATTAGTTCTACTCGTAACGCTTTCGATTCGATGCATTATTTGGTGCAAATAAACCTATCTTCTTAATTTATTTTTATTTTTAGGATTGTTAGGTTGATTATATATGATGTATATGGTTGAATATGAACTCTAATAACTAGTTGTGGAGATTATGTGTAGTTTTGATATGAACCCTAGCTAGTTCATCAAGAAGGTAGTTGGAGATTATGTGTAGGTTTGATATGAACCCTAGTTCATCACGAAGGTAGTTGGAGATTAACATTATTTTTGAACAAGTGGTGATGTGATTGATGTTGGAGGGATTGTAAGTAGTTGCTTACATGTGATTGAATTATGTATATGCATCTTTTTTTAACAAATGGTCATATGATGGATTTTGATGAATAATGTATATGCAATTTTCTAATTGTTTCAATATAGGATAAATGATGAATGTTGGTGAATAATATATTTACATTGATCATTTATATTGGTTGAATATATATGATAAATGATGAATGTTGGTTGAATATGATTCATTTATATTTGGACTTGATATGTTCATGTTTGTTCAAAATGATACAAGTTGGTTGAAAATGACATCATTTCTAATTGTTTAATTGTTATAGGTGGCCACCCCTTGTGCCAGAAATCGGCGTGAAGTACACCATGCTTGATCATGCTTTTGACAACGGTCACTGCGCCCGTTTTATGGAGAACAGAGTGGTAATGTCTATCGTCAATTTGATGTATTGTTTATTGTGACAAAATTAGTTACTAACAGTTCCGTTTACATTTTGAGTTTTTGACAGATGCTCCCCCCATTGCGGATGAGGGGCCACACGAAGGCCGTGCAGATGCAGTACGACGAGCGTTACACTTTGTACTTCAGGAGAGCATGGATGTTGGGTTTCGTTCTTCAGTTCAAAAGACAGCCGCCGACGCTCGTGCACTCGGCTCTTACGGCATTGATCGACCGGTGGCACCCCAAGACGCACAGTTTCCATCTCACCTGTGGTGAGATGACAGTGACTCTCGGGAACTTCGGCATGATCACGGCCCTGCCCATCGAGGGCCATGCTCTAACTAGGCGAGTGGAGAGGGCCAACTGGCAGGAGAGGGTGATCGCCCTGATCGGCGACTGCCCTCCCATGAAGGGGAACAGAACATCCGGTGTGCGGCTCAAGTGGCTCCTGGAGAACCGGTCCGTTTGCCCGCAAGATGCCGATCAGCGGACGGTGGAGCAGTACGCGAGGGCCTATTTGTGGTACCTTCTGACGGAGGTCGTCTTTCCAGACTGCTCGGGGGATTGCGCCCTATGGATGTATCTCGACTTCCTGGAGGACTGGGATGCGGGGTACAGGTGGGGGTCCGCCGTCCTAGCTTACCTATACCGCTCGGTAAGATAGATATCTCAATACTCGTTTTTCGACCTACGTATGCTGTTTGAGGTTGTGCTATATGATCATGATCACTTCATATTTGCAAATGGATGACGCGACGCAGAGGACCGAAGAGACCTCCGGCATGTGTGGATTTGTTTGGGCCCTTTCAATTTGGATGTGGGAGCGGTTACCGGTCGGCCGTCCAGAGAGAGTTCGCTCGCGTACATGGACGGATTATGGCGAAGAAGGAGACAGTGCTCAGTACCCGACCATCGCTTACGCCTGGGACAAGGTGAAGGTCTACACGGGCAAGGCCACTACGCTGTATAAGCTCTTCAGCAACGAGCTGGACAACCTATCAGATTTCCAGGTATACCAAGTAGCTTATCAATCGTTCCGCAACTTTCATTCTTCTTAACGATCCTTCTGTAGGTGAACTGGTTTCCGTACTACGACCAAGAATGGGGGTTTGAGCTCAACTCGATGTGCGAGGAGGATTCGCTTGCCTGGCGGTGCATTGTGCCCTTGATATGTGTGTATGCCGTCGAGTGGCACTTACCACAGCGTGTGGCCACACATTTTGGGATCTTGCAACATACCCCACCGGGTAAACCCACAGACACCGGCGGCTCCGACCTTCACTGGTGAGGACATTGTTCTCTACTTGATGTGTTTTCGTTTATGTTTGACGTTGTCATGACGTCCGTTGCTTGCTATGCTTTGCAGGAAGAGTAGAAAGAATTGTCAGTCCATCACAGACTGGGGGAACGAGCACCCGGAGTATGTGAAAGCGTGGGACGAGAGAAGGTATCGCAAAGACAACGAGAGGAGAGTGGTTAACTGGAACACCTACCGTGAACGCCACCTGAAGTGGTATGATGACGGTGTCAAGTATCGTGTACGCCTGAGGCCGCAGTGGACGGAAGACGATATCGCTGAATTGGAGGAGGATGACAGCGAGGACGAAGCTTACCGTGGCCCTGATGAACAGAGTGGTAAGTGGTGTTCTCATTTGTTTGAGCCATGAGAGGTTTTGAGCCTTTAACATAATGGTTACATGTGCAGGCTTCAGAGCTCAACAGAAGCATTATTGATGGCTCGAATGCTCTTTCTTATGAAGCTGGAACCATGGAATCCAACACCAAGATGAGTGATACAATGAAGGTAACATCGAGCTCCTTAGCCATGTTATACTATTGCAGAAGCTTGAGTTGATCCTTATTATATTTTTGGTTGTTCACTATTGCAGAAGTCATCACCCGTTGTCGTAAGATAGTGGGTATGCTTGGGTGCGCTCGTGCGGCCAACGTCCATGATCCTGCTCATGGAGGGTCCATGCATGCCATTGCTTCATCGAGCCACGCCGGCGGAGCTTCCTCTACTCATGTTGCCTCGTCATCCCGCGTTGTTGAGCAGCAAGAGGAAGAAGAAGCAGAGGACGAAGAGGAGGAGGAGGAGGACGCAGAGGAGTACGACGACAATGACGGGCCTCAACCGACGCAGCCAAGCCAGGGGAAGAGGGTATCTCATCCACACCAGGATGTTTTGAGCCCATCCCCGTTTCAGAAACCGGTTCCTCGTCGTCGCACGAAGAAGCCGGACGAAACCAGCTCGAAGAGAAACGAGGACTGTACCTCTAAGAGGAGCAGGAGCAAGTGACCACTCATGTTGGTGATGTCGTTTAGTGCAACTAGTTGTGAGCAAGAACTTGTATGACATGCTAGTGATGTATATTTGGTACTATCAAGCTTCGTTGGTGATGTCAAATTACTACTTTCAAACTATATATGTTCAAACTATTTGCTATGTACAATGTGTCCGATCATCCTATTTTGAATTACAAACAATATTTGTTGTGATCTTTATTTTTTGTGATTGATAAGACCAAGAACCAGTTTAGATTAACTGGCACATACCCTACCGCCGGACGGCACGGCGGTAGGTTCAGACAGCCTACCGCCAGGACCGTTGGCGGTAGGTTGTGATACCCTACCGCCAATGGTTCACGGTTTCTTCGTCACAGTACAGAATGCATGTGTGCGCGACCCTACCGCCAAGGACAATGGCGGTTGGTTGTGGTACCCTACCGCCAGCGGAAACGCCTTTTTCGTCACAGTACCGAAGGCACAGCCTACGACACTACCGCCGAGCCTTGTGGCGGTAGCCTTAGCTAGCCTACCGCCGCGTCCGGTGGCGGTACGACCGTTACGCCACGTGGCCTCACACAACGGGGCTGACGGCGGCCGCCGTTAACCTACCCCCGCTCCTTGTGGCGGTAGCCTATATAATCCTACCGCCATGGTCTATGGCGGTAGCGAAAGGGTCAAATCTCAAAAAAATTCCAGACCAGGGTCAGATCCCGACTTTATATGGCAAAAGGGTCAAAACACGAAATTTTGCCGCCAATGGGTAGTGCTATTTTCAGTAGGAAAGTGAGGGACCAGCCAGTGGAGGGAAATGTGTAGTGCAATTTTCAATAGGAAATATCAATGCAAGGCTCCGGTTTCCCTGGCCTGCGGTAGAGACAAAAGGAGTGAATGCATCTCCTCTGTCCAATCTTTTGTGCTTGTCCTGTTCGTCCTCTCTCTCTCTCCATGAAATGGAATGGGTGGCCCTTTTTAATTGCGCTCTGCTGCATCCGCGGGAAACCGGGGAAGATGATGAGACCTCAGACCTGGCCTGGACGTGGAGAGAGAGCGCGCTAGACAGCTAGAGAGAGAGAGAGCGCTAGAGAGCTAGAGAGCTAGAGAGAGAGAGAGCGCGCGCTAGACAGCTAGAGAGCTAGAGAGAGAGAGAGAGAGAGAGAGAAGAGAGAGAGAGAGAGAGGAGGGCGAATAGGGTTGTAGGCGCGGGGGATGGCCTGGCCTTCTTTGTCGCCGCGTACAGGTTCACGACAGCGTGCCGGCCGGTTCCTCGTCGGCGTTCAGCCCGTATGCTGACTTGGGCTGTACGTTTGGTTTGGCCGAGGCCACGTACGTACGTCCGACCGTCCGCGTGCATGCATGCATGAGGTGCATGGCATGTCCATGGGTCGGATCAAGCACGACGAGGCCACCGGCATTCTTGTTGCGCAATTGCGGTTGTCGCTGTGTGCGAGTGATCGACTGTACTTTTTTTTAAACCGACAGGAGCGTTGTCTTTTCTTATCGAAAAAACGGTGAAAATGCAATGTATAGAATGCGCACGATTTTTAGGCAACGAGGTAAAAAACCTAGAAAAAAAACAAAGAAAAGACGCACTCAGCCAATGCCCACAAATGGCATGGCCCTAACAAATGCCAAATCCCGTTGCTTTATGGCCTCGAAGGCCACCATGGCAACCTCTCGTGAGTCATGTGGAGACCCGTGAAAGTGCGCATGTTTCTCTATTTTCAGATAGACCACAAAGGTGTAGATGATCCTACCGCTTCATCGCTGCCGAACATTCTTTTGCTCGTTTGCAAGCAAATTGTCCCATCAATCAGACCCGGCGCCTAGCTCAGGCAGGTAGATGGACTCCGTTAAGCCCTCATTTGTGCACACGTTCACCTAGTTTCAAACCGCGACCTAGAAGGGACAATTCTTGCAAAGACGGGGTCGCCGTTTCTCGCTTGAGAAAGCATAGATGGCATCTCCGGTAGTGCCAGTGTGCGGCAAGCCCCTCATTCACTGTACTACACGACAAGTTTCTTTAGTTAGGTAGAGTGACTAGTGAGGGTGGTGGTGGATACAAGGCGCGGTCTGTAGGACACGTCACACGTACGTACGTACTTGAGGCCGATGAACTAAAACCTCATTGCACAGTGTTAACAGGCGCGCGTGCCATACCTATGGAGCGACATGTATAGTACTACGGTCATTGCAATACAGGAGACAGGAGTTTCTCTAGGGATGTTGCAATATATATTATACTCCCTCCGTTCCAAATTACTCGTCACTGAAATTGATGTATGTAAAACTAAAACACATCTAGATATATACATGCGTGCGACAAGTAATTCAGAACGGAGGGAGTATATAGTAGTACTACGGTGGTGGTCTCGTGGTATTTTCTTCTAGTTCCGGGGAGGTTTGAAATAAGGACGTTGTGTGGAGGTGGGGCAGTGCATCCTGTAGTGCACGGGAACCAGTCCTAGGTGCATGGATGGAGCACGTTGCTTGAGCCACGGCGCCGATCTACTTGCTCTCCCGTGTGTTGTGTGTGGGGGCCGGGCCCCAACCCAGTGCATGTAAGTTTGGTTTGGCCGAGGCCACGTACGTGCGTCCGTCTGCATGCATGCATGCATGAGTTGCATGGCCTGTGCATGCGTGGAACAGCTTGTCCAGCGAGAAGGATCAGGGCGTCGTTGATGCCGGCGTCGGGTCGAGCACGACGAGGCCACGCCACCGGCGCAATCACGCTTTGTCGGCGTTTGCGAGTGATCGACCGTACTGCATGCACACCATGTTGTTTAGCTAGCTAGAGGGAGTGGGTGTGGTGGTGGATACAAGGCGGACACTCCGTAGTGATGACGCGTACGTTCTCATTGCACATTCCGCGCGTGGCATACACCCCACGCACGCACGTCTTTTTTCTTCCGCTCCGGTGATGACACTTCTACCGCACTACGGTAAACGCGTCCGCTACTACTGGAATAGTAAAACAGTCAAGAATTCTACATCTACTGTAGTAGTAACAATGAATGGACTGGAGCAGGGGAAGATGTGCTGCACTACTGTTGCGTGTATACTACGGTCCTTCCTACTTTTTGAGAGAGGGAGAGAGAGAGAGCAAGTAATGGACGATGTGAGGAGATGAGAAAGCCTGCTGCCACCTTTTGGCAAGAGTGGAGAGAGAGAGCTGCAACGGGAAGCCGGGAGAGAGCTTGGCAAGAGTAGAGA
>NC_041385.1:841433950-841437823 GCF_002162155.2 Triticum dicoccoides | reverse complement strand
AGAGAGAGAGAGAGAGAGAGAGAGAGAGAGAAATGTGCTCTGACCCCGCGTGCTCAAAGCCTGCGGCACTTTTCTGCTAGCGGGTTCAACAAGGGCACTATCCCTATGGACCGACATCGACATGTATACTACGGTCATTGCAATACATGAGAGACAGGAGTTTCTCTAGGGACGTTGCAATATAGTACTCTCTCTGTAAAGAAATATGGAGTACTACGGTGGTGGTCTCTCGTGATATTTTCTTCTTCCCCGGAGGTTGGAATAAAGACGACGTGTGGAGGTGGGCAGAGCATTCAGTAGTGCACGGGAACCAGTCCTAGGTGCATGGATTTTTTTCGAGGCAAAAACACGATTTACTTATAGCTCATGAACAATGGATACAGCAACAGCTGAGCCATACGGAATCCACAACCAAATATGTCAACCAACTCCTAGATTAACAGCTTGCTTTGCGAGAGCATGAGCCTCAAAATTAAAGTTTCTTCTCTCATGAACTAAACTACATCTAATTCTATGGTCTTTAAATTCTCTGATAATAGCACCATACGCTCCCGATGAACCTTGTTCGATGTCCTTCACCACGGCTTGGCAAATAGATGCAACAAGAAAATTTGAGAGAGAAAGATCTTCAGCCATGTAAGACCCACGCGACAGGCCAATGCTTCCAGACAAGAAGGATCGTCTATGTTTTCTACCACGATTGCTGAAGCTCCAACATGCTATCCTTGCTTCGTTCTACAAATAGCACCAGCGGCTCCTCTCCTGCCATTCGGTGAGAAAGCTCCATCTACGTTTATCTTATCATTGGCGTCTCCGGAGGGATCCACTTCTCTGTTTCCTGGGTTTTTGAGCTTCCCTCGCATGTAAGAGCATCTTCAGCCACTGGCCCCTAGGGGGCACCTAAAACCGCCGCCTGGAGGTGACCCGGCGCAAAAAATGGGCCTGGGGCCGAGTTGGCCCCCAGCCGCTGCCCCCAGGGCCTGACCCAGGCGCGGGAAAAAAAATTGTGTAGCAAAGTTCGGCTAAAACACGCCAAATTTTGGCAAACTTGGGCTTATATTCGCGAATTTAAGTCCAGTAGTCGCCATTACATGTAAAAACTAATAAAAAAAACTTGCTGAAAGCCGAGAAGTCACCGTCGTCGCCGCCATCGTCGGCCTTCTCCTCCTTGACTCAGGCGCCCCTGCTGGACCCCTCCCCGGCTGGTGGCGGCGGCGGTGGCGCGTCGTCGTCGTCGTCGTCGTCGCTGTCGTCGATGATGACGACTCCTCCTTCGTCGCGGCCTCGGCGGCGCTGCGCGAAGCGCCGCAGGGCGGCGCACTGGCGCTCCCTCGCCATCTTCAGCGAGTCCTGGCGTGCCCATTCAAGGGCCGCGTCGTCGTCGAGCTTGACCTCGCCGTGCTCCGTATTCACCGGCGCCAGCCCCGGCTCCATCTTCACCGACGCGAGACCCGGCTCTGTCTTCGGCCTGACGAAGCGCGGGGTAGGAGCCAACGAGGAGGTGCGCCGGCCGCCCTCGCTGATAACGATGCCGGCGCTGCGAGTGCGCCGGCAGAGCGGCGTCTCCGCCGCAGGCTCGGCCTTGACGCCGAGCAGCGTCGGAGTGCCGGAGGATTGGGAGGAAGAGAGCGACGAGGAAGAAGAGGAGGAGGAGCCGAACCTGCTTGGCGCCCATTGCCCGTCGCGTAGGCGGTGCGCCGAGGCGGCTGCCCTCGCAGGGGGGTACGCCAACGGTGGGTTGTTGCCGCCCTCGAGGTGCGTCAGCATGCCCTCAAGCGTGCGGCCGTGGACGCCCCACCACAGGTGGCGCCCCGTTGGTGGACGCCAACCGCTGCTGCTGGCGGCGCTCGAAGTACGCCGCCCAAGCCGCGTGGTTGTCGGCGGCTTACTGGGGAAGGGAGAGCTCGGCGTCGGTGAGGGAGGCGCGCGCGATCTCGACCTTGTCGGTGAAGTAGGATGGCTTGGCGACGGCATCGGGCAACGGGGGAATGGGCACTCCCCCATTGCTGAGCCTCCAGCCCGTCGGCCCGGCGCGCATGGCCTGCGGCGCCGGGATGTTCACCTGGAACAGGAGCCAGGACTCCTGTTCGCGGAGCGAACGGCGGCCGAAGCCGTTGGCCGCCGCCTCGTCTCCGGGGAAACGCTCGGCCATCGGGGAGATGGAGTGGCTGGGGAGAAGAGATCGGCGGGAGAGGGAGGGTTGGGGGAGAAGAGCTCGGCGGCGGCGCTCGGGAGAGGTGGAGAGGTGGCACTCATCACAGGCGAGCGAGGCCATAGATAGCCGCGCCGCGTCCGTGTGTACGCGTCCGAGGGAGGGGAGGCGTCTGCGCGCTGCCCCGTGACGCGCCGCCCGTGAGAAATCAATGGCAAAGCTGACCGGCGGCAGCCTTGCCATTGATTCCCCGCGGGAAACCAAGGCGTCGGGAGAAGACGAGGAGGGCGGTGTCACTGGCGCGGCTGGCCCACGGCGCTTTCCCGCCAAAAACGATTCGCCCGGCGCCCCCGAGCGCCCCCCCAGCGCGCCGGGTTCTGGTTGGGTCCGCCGGCGCCAATTTCGGCCCGAGCCGGCGAAAAATGGGCCCCTAGGGGTACAACTGTGCCGATTTTTTGGCGCCGGCGGCCAAAAAATTGTCCGGAGGACCTTGTTGAGGGCGCGACTGGAGATGCTCTAATAGTCCTAGGAGCAAGTTGCTTGAGGGGCACCGATCGACTTGCTCTCCCCTGTGTTGTGTGTGGGGGCCCGGCCCCAGCCCCGTGCATGCAAACTGACGCATGCATGTCCCTCTGGTTTGGCCCGGCCCTATTCCGAGTCCGTCCTGATCAGGGGGACCGTTGAGGCATTTCCTATTTGCCGCTGCAGGCGCCCGTTAATGTGTACTCCCTTCGTTTCGAATTACTTGTCTTAGATTTGTCTAGATACGGATGTATCTAGTACTAAAATGAGTCTAGATATATCCGTATCTAGACAAATACAAGACAAGTAATTTAGAACGGAGGGAGTATTTTGCAAACGGGGGCCTGCAGCGCCTCGCACTGGGTCGGCCCAACTAGTTTTCAGTTTTCTGTGTTAAAGTGAAAAAAAAATAATGACTTATGCGTGTTGCAGCATTCGAACCAGCGGAGTTGTGGTTCCATCGAACACGCAAAAACCACCCGACCAGCATCTGCTTTGTGAAATCATTGATATTCTTTCTTTTTTGTTCTTCTGTGTTCCTTTTCTTTTCCTTTTTTGATTGTTTTCCTGTCATTTTTGTTTTTCTTTTTTCTTTTTATTTTTTAAATAATGCGAGAAATACTCAGCAGATTTATATGAACGTTTTTTTTCAATTCGATGAACTTTTTTCAAAATCATTGAAATTATTTTCTAATTCGATGAACTTTAAAATCAATGAACTCTTTTCAAAATGCAATGAACTTTTTATCAAAATCAATGAACTTTTTTCAAGATTTGTGAAATTTTATGAAAATTGATGAAATTTTTTCAATTTTCTTGAACTATATTGAATTTCGGGAACTTTTTCGATCCGTGAACTTTTTTCAATTTTCTTGAACTATATTGAATTTCGTGAACTTTTCCGATCCGTGAACTTTTTTCAAACTCGTGAACTTTTTTAAATTCGTTAACTTCTCTGAAATTAGTGGACCTTTTCAAATCGTTAAATTCTCTCGTGAACTTCGCTGCTGCTGCTTGTTGGTGGGCCGGCCCAGCGCGGGGCGCTGCAGGCGCCAGGAGCGCGAACGGGCGCCTGCCGCGCCGTATAGGAGCTCCCGACCGTTGATGCCGGCGTCGGGTCGAGCACGACGAGGCCACGGCACCGGCGTAATCACGCTTGTCGGCCTCTGCGAGTGATCGACCGTACTGCATGCACAACA
>NC_041385.1:841432947-841433745 GCF_002162155.2 Triticum dicoccoides | reverse complement strand
TTTTTGCGGGGGTACAACATGTTGGTTAGCTAGAGGGTGTGATTGTGATGGTGGATAGAAGGCGGTCTGTACGACACGTCACACGTACGTTATTTTTTTTTCCTTTTGAGGTTCACACGTACGTTAATTAAGTGGAAGAATACGATGAGCTAAAAACTCATTACATAGTCTTAGTAGCTGCGCGTGGCACACCCAACACATGCATGTCTTTTTTCTTCCATTTCTGTGATGTTACTTCTACCGCAATACAGTAAACGCGTCTGCTACTACTGGACTAGTAAAATAGTCAAGAATTATACTCCCTCCGTTTCTAAATATAAATATTTTTAGAAGTTTCAAATGATACAACATACAAATGTATATAGATATAGTTTAGAGTGTAGATTCACTCATTTTGCTTCGTATGTAGTCATTTGTTGGAAGAATATCTACAAAGACTTATATTTGAAATCGAGGGAGTACACTGTAGTAGTAACAGTGAATGAACTGGAGCAGGGCATATGTGCTGCACTACTGTTACGTGTATACTATTGTCCTGTTCCTACTTTCAGAGAGAGAGAGAGAGAGAGAGAGAGAGAGAGAGAGAGAGAGCAATAGCTAAACCTCAGTCGCCTGAAAATCCAATTTGGGTTAGTCAATTTTCACTACAAGGAAGCAGGCGCTGGAGGGAAGGAAGAAGTCGCCAGAGTGAAGGAAGGAATTCGCTGGAAGGCTACCCCATCATCTATTGTTAGGAGGGTGGTAGCACAATGGTGGTGGGGGCGGCAGCATGGTGACGGTGGTGCAAGTTCGAGGGAG
>NC_041385.1:841431942-841432779 GCF_002162155.2 Triticum dicoccoides | reverse complement strand
CTGGATTGGAGTGTGCTCACCTAGGCCGAGGGCCACCGACAACCAAAGAATGAGCACGTAAGCTATGGCCCTCGGTGTATTCAAGATGGAATCCTCCGAAGACTTAGCGTATACTTCAAGGAATATTCGAATATTCGGCATGTTTACCTCTAGATGCAACTGACCATATGTAACCTTAGGGACCCCTCGGCCCCTATATAAGCCAAGGGTTTAGGTCAGTAGAGGCGAGTTAGATTCATTCATACGATCTCGAGATAGATCATCATGTACTTTGTACCCCATCAAATATCAATGTGATACAAGCATGGCGTAGGGTTTTACCTCTTCGAGGAGGCCCGAATACTGTATCTCTCTACTTCCTTGTACCATCAAGCCGAGACCACCAGATCGGGACCCCTACCCGAGATCTGCCTGATTTAGCTCCGACATTGGTGGCCTATACAGAGGCTCGATGGAGGTATCGGTTAATGATCATACCCACACTGGCGTAATCTCTATGCCGGATCATCAAAACCTCAGCTCAACCAAGACACAGGAACGTTTCGACACTCCTACTCATCGTCTGGACATGAATACCGACGTTTCAAATCTGGCAATCGGATCCATGTTGAATCTTTGGATCTGGCCGAGGATCCTCAAGCGGTCGCCAACCGGGACCTGGTTTTGCACCTCCCAATGGATAACAGTCACACCTGGACGGGCCTAGCCTGGAGCTCGCACCCAAAGACTCGTCATTGCAACCCGATCGACGTGGCCGCGTAGTCCGTCCCAAGGCCGACATTAAGCCCGCCTCGGGAAGACCTCTCCGGGAAACCAACTTTAGATCGGTCCAGGATG
>NC_041385.1:841416702-841431759 GCF_002162155.2 Triticum dicoccoides | reverse complement strand
CTGCCCCGATAACTCAGGGCCGACCGACGTCAGGGATTTGGCTTACGTTACACAAAAACCAAAAGAAACAATTCTGGATGAGATTCCTATTCGTACATAACAAAATCCCGGACTGCTGCGATGCGGAAGCTTTAGCAGCATTCTGATTGAATTGCCAAGACGCAGGAATCGCAAACACTATGGCACCAAGACGCGTTAGAACGTTCCCCGAGCTATCGTACATCGCAACAAGACACTGCGTCATGGAAGACGCCTGGCTAGAGGGCAAACAAGAAAAGAATTCCATTCGGGATCTATCAGATTTTGGCGATGATAGGCGCCCGCGTCTCAGTCGGCGCCGAAAGCGCTCTAGAGGGAGTTGACAAGATAGTCGATCAGCCGAAACATACGAAGAAGAAGTCGGGCAAGGGACCCAAGTCTGCGCTGGAGGCAATCTTGGATGAAGCATGTGCAATCCACTCTGTCTCACTGAATACAAATCGAACCCCACAAGCGTCAAGCATGTTGGGTCGTCAGACAGGGGGCAAAACAAGGAATAAACCTCCTGGGTAACCTCGGTACTCAGACCGAGGAAGAGCACCTAGCTAGGACGAGCAGTCATCTGACGACGACGAGGTCCTAATGCTCTATGAAACTAACCCCTCACGAAACCAGCACAAGAGAGCTCTTCGAGAGATCAACTGCATTAATTACGGGGTATCCTAGACAGAAGATGGTCGGACAAGCCGATCACCTTTGGGCAAGAAAACAGACCGGTATGAAGCCACGACCGAGGAGTCGCGGCCTTGGTCCTTGACCCTATCATCGACTGCTATCAAGGACACCTTGGACTGCTATCAAGGACACCTTGGACACCTTGGTCCTTGGACTGCTATCAAGGACACCTTGGACACCTTGGTCCTTGGACTGCTATCAAGGACACCTTGGTCCTTAACCAAATTCCTAATGAACGGAGCTAGTAGCTTAAACCTCATTTACGAGGACACCTTGGAAAAGATGTAGTTTGACAAGTCGCGGATTGAGCCAAGTCGGATTACCTTCAAAGGAATAATCCATGGAAGAGAAGCACATTCTGAACACCGAAAAACTACCGAATCGAGGAGTTAACCTTCAACATCATACCTTTACGGAGTGATTACCATGCGCTCCCCGGACGAGGCACGTTCGGCAAGTTACATGCCGGCCCACATTATGCTTAAATGAAGCTCAAGATGCCAGGGCCAAACGGTGTAATCACAATCCAAAGCAACGCGCCAGATTGCTTAAAGCCGAGAGCAAAACGACATCACTCACCCTTTAGGCAGAAACCGAGGCCCTTGCGACCGAAGAATTAACAGCACTATGTGCGCCCGTCAACAAGGATGACACCATCCTCGACAAAAGATCAAAATCCACGTCATTCAAACCCAGCCGATGAAATAGTCAAATTTCAAGTTCACCCTGATGACCCGTCTAATACGGCTTCCATCATAACTTGGCTGGACGCGAAGCTCGATGAAGCACTGCACAATTTCCTCTCGAGAAATTGGGAAATTTTCATCTGGCATCTATCAAACATGCCAGGAGTACCAAGAAACCTCACAGAGCACAACGTCAATATAATCGAGGGATTCAAACCTGTTAAGCAGATGCTTCGGAGGTTCTCGAAACCAAAAGACAAACGATGGGAGGAGAACTGGCCAAGCTGCTAGAAGGTCGAATCATCCGAGAAATCAAACACCCAGAGTGGCGGGCAAATTTGTTCATGTTGCCAAAGAAGGATAACTCATGGCGCCTTTGCATCGACTTTAAAGACGTCGACAAGGCTTGCCCAAAGGATCCGTTCCCGCTACCACGGATCGACCAGATTGTTGACGCCACAGCCGAGCATGACTTCTTTGCTTCCTCGACACCTACTCAGGCTATCATCAGATAAAGATGAAGGAATCCAACCAGACATTAAAAAATCTCCGTGCATACAACATACTCCGATACAAGATTAGAGCACTGGCATGATTAGAAGTGTCAGTTATGACGAGATCTTTTTCCCGGTATCGGCGACGACACTTAGCCCTGGCCAGTAGCAGCGGGGAGGGGAAAGAAGATATACGGTCACGATTGCCCACGATCACAGCCAGAATCATTTATCTCTCCTGCCTTTCTCTCAACACAGGAATTATCTTCTTTTATGCCACGCACGTAAAGAAGAGAAATGGTCGTCCACTGAGAACGCCCAATCTCTCTCTCTCTCTCTTCGTGCGTCTATCTCTCTCGCGCCCTCTCACTGCCAATGGACAGCAGCACTGGGAGAGTACCGTGGGAGGAGGAATGGATCATAAATCATAAATGGGCAGGAGCAGTGCTACGCAGCCGACGATATTGCAGCCGATGCATGCACGACGGTAGGTAATCACCGTTAGATTAAATCCCTGCATGATTACGGGATGTAAGATCCTACTATCGTCCACAAGTCGTCCATCAGATATCGTGTGTGAAGCTATTCCGAATGGGCAGCAGCAGCAAAGAATCTTTCTTTTGATCAGCCATGATCACATGCATGAGCATGGCAGAATACTAGAGTGACTCCTCCTAGCTCTCCCTCCCTCCCTACCCTCTTTATAGCTCTCTTCCTCCCTGGTTTCCCGTTGCAGCTCTCTCTCTCTCTCTCTCTCTCTCTCTCTCTCTCTCTCTCTCTCTCTCTCTCTCTCTCTCTCTCTCCACTCTTGCCAAAAGGTGGCAGCAGGCTTTCTCAGCTCCTCCCCATCGTCCATTACTTGCTCTCTCTCTCTCTCTCTCTCTCTCTCTGGGACTGCTCTCTCTCCACTGTGTGCTTGACTGCTTGGTAGCAGGCTTTCCCCACCCCTCCTCTACACACACCACTACTCCGCTCACCTCCGTCTTCCTCCCATTCATCTACCAAGAAACCCCTTGTCGCTGCCGTGCTGACCGAGATGCTGGGTCGGAATCGGAGGGGGAGGGGGAGGGGAAGAGCCGGGGCGGATCCGCCGGGCGACGGCGTCGGCGTCGAGGAGGTGACCACGGAGCTCGTGTTCGAGCAAAACAGGCCCATTTGCGCGCCTCTGCAGCAAAAACTTAGTGTGAGTACTTCTTTTCCCTTGTCGCATAATCTCCAGATTCTCCACCGCCGGATTCGGCCTCGGCCGATCCAAAACTTGGCGCCATAGCACGCACCTAAGCTCTCACCTTTTTCTTGTCTTCTTGGGAAAGTTTGTTTGTTTGTTTGTTTGTTTGTTCAAGAACCATGACTCCATGAGCAGGAGGAAGCTGCCCTTATGGCAGTGCCTCACCCTGTCATTGCCCCGTGCGTTCATGGCTTAGGCTAGATAATTTACTGGTTTGGGCTTGGGCGTGCGTGATTTGAGTACCGGCGTTTGTGCTTCTCCACCATGGGATGTGAATGCCTCGTCCGGGAAAGGAACACCCTTATTCAAACTGTTGACATCCTCCTAGCAACAGCAACAGCAACAGCAACAGGGTTACAGGGATCTATCTCGCTCAAAGAGAGCCGCCCTTATCAAGGTTCCTCGTGGCAACCCTGTAAACTGGGCGCACCCTACTGCTAACGTACGTAGGGCCCACTTGTCTTTGGTCTAACTGACTTGCGGGTACCACCAGCCAGGTCAACAAATGGTAGCTTCTCAAGTATGAACTGAATGTTGGTCTGCACTTGCACTGGTTCAGTTTCGACACCAATAGCAATGTTGTCCCGCAGTTGCGCTGGTTCAGTTTCGACAGTTTACTTCAGCTTATGCTGTTCTGCTTCTGCACGTTTGGCCGCGGCATGAGCAGGAGCACCTCGATGACGCTGCATTTGGGGTGTGACGCAAACAACCTGTCCGCGTCAATTTCTTGTAATAATGTTTTTTTTTTCTTCTAGCTTACATTTACCTCACAAGGTTTGCTACTTTCAAACCTAGTGCTACTAAGTATCAATTGCTTGATGAGTGTATGCCACGGGCCATGGGCACTTAGTGATATATGTAAGCACACATCAGTTTGAAAAATTTCATAGACGGGTAATGGAGTTTTCCTGGCCATATCCCATATGTTTCCTTTAGCAGTTCCATTTAGTAAGAGTAGTGAGGTATTAGCTCTATTTTGTTGCTAATCATCTTTACATCATTGTTTGGACCATGAAAATTTTATATTCTTGTATCATTATTGTTTCTCTCCTGGCAGTATATATCAGCAGCCAACTAATATGGTAATAAATATATAATGCTGAATTTGTTTCTTGCATTTTAGGATGTCCCCGTACTCAAATTTAACCTGGGAGCAGAAATTTTGGAAGTTGAATACCATAGGGTCATCACAGAGATTAACAAGAGAGCTAGCAAAATAGCCCCTGGGCTGTACATGAACAAACCAATAACACCCATCCAAAATCCACAAAACTGTCCAAGGCCCTATAACTATGATGATCGAACCAAGTGGGGACATAGCTACTATACCGTTGAGATGAGGTTCCACCGCAAACGTCCGCATCCATATCGTGGATTGAGGATTCAGATCATCTTTAGGGACTATGATGGTTATATGCTTGGGTATCGGAGGCGTATGAATGGACACTGGACCAACTGGTACTACTGCAGCAAGAAAGAGTTCCCAATCCCTTTCTTTATCCAAGAAGGCGCGATAAAACTACCATTCCGAGAAGACTATGTCATGAAGTAAGTAAATTTTTCAACATTGTCCTTATGTCATCATCAGATCATTTGTGTCTTTATTATGCTCAACTAACCATTACGCTCACTTTAAACATCATGTAGGCCTCTTATTGGTGGAGCTAAAACATTTATGAATATCTTTAAACAATTTGCACGATACCCGGAAATGGGAAACTCACAAGAGCTATTAGAGGCGTTTCTTTCCGCTGTGGTGGTTCTGTCAGAGGCAAGGCGCATCATTTGGGTATTTAGGGAAGTGAAGAATCGGATCCGACGAAATGAAGCACCATCAGATCTTGACTGTAAGGTCCCTGGAAAGGAACTCCCCACTGGATTGGCTTGGACCTCAATTGGAGACTGGACCATGGACAGTAAACAGGTTTTAGGTTCTGCGTTCAAGGGAGAATATACGCCACGTACCGGTCAAAAATTCGCGGAAACTGTGGTACCTGTCAAGACGTTTGGGCAGCTTATCTCACAAGATGAAGAATCTGGACACCTAAGCCTACTGATGCGCGTGGAGAATATAGCAGCTCCCGAGGGTGGGTGGGTGCTCACAAGGTTGAAGATGAAGGTGAATAATCCTGGACTTCGAGTCGTTGACCCAGGATTCCCTGATGATCCAGAATTATCTGATGATGAGTGATCAGGTTTGCACTTCAAGTACCCACATGTTAATCAAATCAAAGGGAAACTAATTCTGCTTGCATCTTACTTACTAGTACAACCTAATTCTGTACATACAAACCTCCGGTTCTCACACATTATCTGTTTCTTTAATTTGCCCAGTTAGCTTGATGCTGCTGCATGCCCAAGGAGGAGGAAAGGAGAAGAAAGAAGATGGCCAAGAATTGCGGGGTGGGTTTCAGTCTGATCGTATCGCCGTGTGTCAATTGTCAAGTCGCAAGTTTAATTTCGTCTTAGTTAGTGTTGAACCCTAAAGTTGCAAGTTTCAATATTATCCTCTTGGAAAGAATTATGTTGTTTTCTACCTTGTGTGTACTCGAGAACATATCGTTATGTGATGCACCTGGTTATTTCTGTATTGTAGTGAATTGCTCTGCTTTTGCTTTTGTTTAACAATGAAGCAAACAAGATAGATTGTTTCGATAATGTGTTCCTGTTTATGTGTTTCAGCCTTACCATGAGATTGACACAGGCTTCCATCCTTCTTATTTTTGGTCTGCTAGCCGAACCAGAATGGTACTGTGATAGCAACTGATTGATCATTGTCAGGAGCGCGTTATAGGAAACCCTGTGAAGTTTCTTCAGAACATGTTTTCCTGTTTTAATGTTTGCATTCTCTTTTTCCCTGCAATCTTGCTACGCCAACGATGGTGCTCATGCAAAAAAAAAAAACAAACAAAAAAACTAGGATGAAGCTTTGCTCTGGGCAATCATGAGTGCCAAGCGCGAGTAATGTAATGCCACAAGAGTAATCTTCTTTTTACCCACCTTGTGGGTTTATGTCTAAAACTCTCTTGATCAATGAAAATCGCAAATCTTTTGTCTTATTTAAAAAAAGTCTAAAATTCCCTAAGTCTACTACATCAACTTGCCATGGTTAGCATGAACGCTGAATATGGCGGTAAAGGTACTACATGGAAGATCTAAACTGGCCTCATATTTTCACAAAAAAAGATAAGTGATTCTGATGACTTTGAACCCAAATTACAAGTTTAAGGACAATTTTATTTTGGCCTCAAAATACAATGTGTGCTGATTAACAACGCCTTGTCTCTCAGAGAGAACATTCCAGTTATAGATAAAATATCTGTGAGCTTCTTAAAAAGACTAACCAAATTACAAGTTTAAGGAGAAATTTATTTTGGCCTCAAAATACAATGTGTGCTGATTAACAATGGCTTGTCTCTCTCAGAGAGAACATTCCAATTATAGATAAAATCTCCGCGAGCTTCTAAAAAGGACTAAAATCAGAACAAGACATGGTTCACGTTACTTAGCAGAATTAGAAAGAGAATCCAAGAATACTTAAAGTGGTATAAAACTTTGCCCATACAAAAGCATCGACCACTAGTTACTAGTTACTACACAAACCACACACCAGTTCACACTAATTGACAAGCCACTTCTCTACAGTTACATAAACCAGTCTAGCAACGAAGGCAAACATAAATTTAACTAGTGACGAGGATAAGATCAAATGCTGAAAAGAGACCATGCTACTGTAACTTCCATCCAGCAGTCGAGCGCCTCCACAGGCATGTAATGAGTGGCTTTTCCGGCATCTTCAGCTGCAATCCAAATACCAGCTATCGCTCGGCCTTCTTCCCCACCTGCACCACGTTGTAAGATAGACAGCCCCAGCTTCCCATCCTTTTCAACACAAATAACACGTCTTGATAACTTGACAAAGCCATCGGCATCAACAGGCAATTTATCACAATTAAGTTCAAGCAGTGAGATTTGGATGTCTCTTTTCTTGGAGGTACTAGCAGTTAGTACACCTCGAAAACCATGTGGCCATCGCCCTTTAAAGACTCGAACAAAAATTGTGGCCTCCACAGAACTATAAGCAGTGTAGTATTGCATCTCCACTGTGCAAAGCTTGCTAGTGTACTCAATAGGAAGGAAGCAGCCCAACCTGTATGAGTCCACAAATTTGTTTAAATCTTTATCTTCAGATTCAGTAGTACCCTTCACTTTGAGTTTAACCTCCAAATGTGAGTTATCATGCGACATGACAACACCGCGGCTAGGACCTGTCAGTGTTAGGTATGAATCCTGCATGCACCAATAACAAATTAAGTAAACAATGTACGTTCCCTCAAAAAAAAAAGTAAACAATGTACGTAATATATTTATCTTTCATCAATAATTAAGACTCGCAGTGGAATATATTCAATGAATCCAATGTTGGTAAAAATGAGAATGTACTCATTGAAACATAATTCATCTATCAAGTAATTACAAGTAAAAAAAGTTATTTTCATCAATAATAGGACTGTGGAGAAATATATTCAATTCATCTAACATTGATAATAAAATAATAATAATAATACGATAACTGTATACTCAAACAGAGGAAAGCAAGTCTAATTTGAAGACCTGCAAATGCGTTGCAAGCAGAGGCATTACATATCTCATAGCAAAAACTGGACATATGCATCATGTTAAAAATTCCCCTTCAAGATTGGGCATCATGTTAAAAATTCCCCTTCAAGATTGTACAGGTTTATTTAGCATGTTGTTACCTTCGAAACCATTAAGCAAAAGCTACTAGCAGATTTACATCTATGTAAACTCGAGTTGCGGTCAGTATTGCAACAACTTTGTTCAGAAACACTTTGTTTGTAGGCATGAATTGTAAAGCTTATGACTTGATTCTAGATACACATACACTAGACTAGTAAGACCAAGTTTGATAAGTAATGAATGTCTGGTGAAGCACAAAAGAGAGTGAATTTTGCTGCCATTGCTGCTTCTCCATTGTAATCCATGTCCTAGAGTGGGAAAATACCTGCTCATTGATACTCTGGCAGTCGTCCCTTTCACGGCTGAAAACCACATTTCGCATGCGATCCACCCCATCGCGCACAGCGACGACACCGTAGACATCGAGGGGCCACTGCAAGCCACCAGTAAGGTCCTTGACTTGGACGGAGACGATCTGCAGTGTGTCCTCCGGCATGACCATGTACGGGAAACCAGGGCGCCTGAAGTTGGCGTCCGTGAAACGCATGCAGGGGATTTGCGCTGCATCCATCAATCAATCGATCAATCATAGGATGCGGGCAGGAAAGAAGGAAACTGAAAAAAGATTGGCAGGACTGGCTGCTTACTGACGGCATCGAAGGGGATCTTGCCGTGCGACCAGACATCGATCCATCTCTCGCGGAACCTCTCCCACGATTCGCTGCAGAACTTGTCCCAGCTCTCCTCGCGCTCGCGCAGCTCCTCGGGCGTCGGAGGGTTTGCCAGCCCTCTCTCGAACTCCTCCCGCCACTTCCAGGACCTTTCTTCTTCTTCTTCCGCCGCCGCCGCCCTAGCAGCTTCCGCAGCCGCAGCCGCCGCAGCCTCTGCCTCTGCCTTGGCAGCTTTTCCACACGCTTTCCTAGGCCTCTTCTTGCGCTCCATCTCCATGCCCACCTCCATCTCCGCTTCCGAAGAACCGATCTAATCTCGCCACCGCCGTCGGCAATTTGATATTTTTGGTATCGCAAAATGGTAAGAACCCTAGATCGGATTGGGTTCGCGTTGTATAAATAAATAGTTAAATACCCGCATGGGCTGCGCTAGTTTTATGGGCCTACCAAAGAACCGACCCACATATAGCTCATTCCTAAATAAAAAGAAAAGCGAACAGTTCAAATTAGTACGTTTTTATTTCACTAGTTACAAAATACTCCTGATCAGCGCTTGGGTTTCCTTCGTCGCCGCCGCCATCTAAGAAATTTAGGTCCCCTCGCCTTCAGCTGCCATCTTGGCGCTGAGAGGTGGGGGGACCTCGGATCTTCATGACCTCTATGTTCTTCGTCAATGTTCAATGATCATCATAGTTGTGTGAGAATAAGTTTCCTTTCGTTTCTTTGGTGGTGCCATGAGGTTAGAGAGTTTTCTGTCCTCGCAGATCCGATTGTTCGAATCTGATGATTTTATATTGTTGTGTCAAGCTTTTTTTGTTGGTTTGATTCTTTGTGTAGGTGAAATCTTTCATCGGCACCATGGTGAAGATATACTGATTTGACGACCTATACTTCTAGGGGATCATCCCGGACCCAAATACATTCATTGATAAAGGCTTCCCATCTTTCTAGATGGGCAACTCAAGGCTCTTTCAAAAGCCTTTTTTTAGTAATGTTCGTGTGGGTGAAAGAGTGACAATATCGTTGCTCCACTCTAATTGCAGACTCTTTACCGAAGTTTTTTCAGTATTTCTTCGAGAAGAGATTGGTACCGCGAAGAAGGTGTTTACAAGAGATTTAATTTTAATTCTTAGCCGTAGAAGTTACTTTGTATTCTCTTAGATCTTAGGTCCAAATCATTGTAATTGTAATTGTTATGACTATCAATAAAGTTACAGGTGTTTCTCAGAAAAAAATACTCCTTCTGCTTTAATTTACTATCTATAATTTGTTATAAGTTTAAATTTATAAAATTTCACAATGTTCATTAAATATAAATGACCATTTATAATAAAAAATGTATATATGATGTGAAAAATATATTCAATAATGAATCTATGATATTGATTTGATATTGTAGCTGTCAACTTTTTTTATAATTTTATTCAAATTCTAAAAAATTTAACTTAAGATAAAGTTAATATGTAGAGTAAATAAAAATGGATGGAGTACATTCAATTAAATGAAAATGTCAAAAAATTCTTTTTTTTAGCAAAAAAGGCGTATAAAAATGTTGATGCAACTAAAAAATTCTTGCATTTTATTAAATGTTCATGTAACTGAAAGATTTTTTAAAAAATTTAACAAATGTCCCTGTGTTTAATAAAATATTCATGTGATTTTAAAAGTGCTCATACCTTTTCCAAAAATGTTAATGCAATTTTAAAAAGATTTTAACTATTAGAACCTATTCCTGCCTCAGTCCAAAGTCTAAAAACCCTTTGTTATAAAAAATCAAAGCAAAACTTAATACTAAAGTTTTAAATGATGGGTTAGCCTGACAGTTTAGTGTTGGTTCTTAGGTTGCTAAGCTCAACCCCCTTTTACCTGATTATCTTCGCATGCGAACTTTAGGAAGTTCACCCTTCTGAACACTTACTGAATGGTTTTCTTGGAAGGTGGCATGTACCTTTCGTTACATTTTGGTCTCTTGGGAAAATATTTGTCAATCTTGTCATTGTAAAAGTTGAAAGTAGTTTTTCCTTATGAGTAATCAATTGATTTTTCCTTCCAAGGTGGAATGTACCTTTTGCTGCATTTGCATTTCTTGGGAATTCACGATCAATTAACCTTGTGTTGTTAGTTTTGGATGGTGCACACGTCCTAGATACGCTAAGTGTGCATCAGAGCCTTCAAAGGTGTGAAATGAAGCAAGAAGTTCATACCGACCCAAAGATCACCTGCTTCGTCAAGATCTACCCCAAGTGAGGCTAGACCTTTGTGGTCCTTCGTGGTCGTAAGCTATTGTCAATTTTTTGGTTGCTCCTTCATGGACCCTATGTGGGTATTGTCCTAGAATCTCTCTTATTTGAAGCCTTCATCGACGTGGAATAGGATAGCGTGAATTATTCGAAACGTAAGGAAAGATATCGTCAAGCCTCTCGGTGTTTGTGTTCTCCTAACCCTTTCTCCTTACTTGTGCAAGTTGTTTATTTCCAATGCTTTAATCTTTGTAGACTTGTATGTGTCGGGTGTATTAGGCAAACACTAGCTAAGCTTAAAATTGCGAAGAACTTTAAGATTGTGAAAAAGGTCCTCTTGGTTGTGCTAATAATAGATACTTAGGCACAATTTATTATTACTATTCTAGACTAAAATATTAATTTAGTGTCAAAGTGTCAATTGTTGTTTCCTACTAATTTTTATTTACACGAAAGGGTGTTTTATGGAGATATAAAGATGGAAAAATATGATTGAAGTTTTTGTCGAAGGAGCAAGATGGGACAAACAACACATGAGGGGAGCTACACAAGGCCCATGGCTTGAGCTTGGGGGGCGCGAACAGGAGTGTGGTGCCCACATGCACCCCCTGCCACCTCTTCACCCCGATGGCTTTATCTAACCACAAAACCATATGTCATGTTTATTTCGTATTTTTTTTTCAACGCTACTTCGAGGTAATCCAAGGAGATCCAATCTAGAATCCTTTTACTGTACTTTACTGGAGGGCGCAATCGTAATGGACGACTTCTTAATTTACTTTGCAACCAATGGATATAAAGACATAATTCGTATGTGTAATCATGACATATATGGTCCATCATAAAAACAAAATTGAATCAATACGCAATAGTAATTTGTTTACTATGCCTACGCTACTTGCAGAGATGTACTAGGGAATTTATTGATCCCGGCCTACTTTTCCTCGTAAATACAAAACTTTCTTTTACGTTCTGTTCCACTTCAATATTCTACAATTTATTGTTTTCCACTAACACTTGATACATTAACCATTCTATAGTTTGCAAAATTAGTGGGATTGACAACCCTATAGAACTTGGGTGCACAAGTTAAGTTTCTTAGTTGAGTGCCTGGTGACCACTCTTTGTGGATTGGTTATCTTGGTTCCTTAATTGAGGGGAAAGTTGCTATAAAACCTTGTGCTTCAGGGTCCTACATTATCATTTTGGTACCATAGAGAGTGAACATAGGTAATCTTCACCCCCTCTAGACATACTAAATGATCCCACTATAGCGTCCGTTCCTTCTTATATCGGTGCACCATCATTACCATCATCAATAGGATTTGAGTGCTGCTTGATGAGCGCGACGACACAATAGCAGAGGAATTGATGACGGTGTGCGAGGATCTCTCCGTGAAGGGTTTGGCGACAGTGCTACGAGAGGCCATTTGCGTGTGAATGTGAAGGAAATGAGGAATTCTACTCAATGACTTTCGGCCATGATGCAAAAGGAGCGTAGCGACACTCTGGAAAGAGGGTGATGGGAATATAAAGCCTAGCCTTCATGTGTCCTAGGAAACTTGAGTGACAAGTGATAAAGGCACGTTGTGAATCAGGGCGACGAGAAGCGCACCACAAAAATTTGTATCATGGCACTACCAGTACTCCACGTTGGAATATATCTTAGCATTGATATCTAGGCAAAAATATGATGTGACACCCAATTTAGCGAGGAGCGAGAGAGCCACCATATCTTAATATAGATATAGCTCTTAGCACCAAATCCAAGACTACTCATAAACTTTCTCTCAGAAAACACATTAAAATGAAAGCTCCTTTAGATATAACAATTAGTACTCCCTCGGTACCGGTGCATTAGGCACATTATGAGAACTGGATAATCCCAAAACGCTTAGGCTCGTCATAGCGAGGAGTAACTTAAACTAGTAACATGCATATGTTACTAGTCTATGTTACTACATCTATTGTAAGTAGTAACATATGTGTAGTGTCATGCACCACTTCATTTATTACTTTGTAGACTCATTTTGCATTGGTAGCCTCTGTGTGATGCTAACATATTATGTTACTTTATTTGTCTCTCTCCTCTTTAATTACTTGCGACATCACATTTTTTGCTTATGCAACATGCATGTTTCTCCCTATGTTACTCCCACTATGACTAGCCTTAGGCGCAAAGCATTAACTCCCCACATCGTTCCTTGTTCTTGCCATGAAAAAAGGAATCTGCCAATAGAGAACATGGCGCGTTTATGCCTTTAATGACTCGGGACTACCTAGCACGACATGAGTGGTCAGTTCTCTACATGCAATAGTATTAATTAGCAAATAAATATCAAATTCTCTTGTTTTTTCCTTTTCCTTAGTCACGATGCACAACATAAGATGCCTAATGCATCGGTACGGAGGGAGTAAGATACTATATATTGAAGGGACGCGGATTTTTAGGACATGGTGCCACGCGAGGATGTAATCTGGGCAGTCCATGCATGCTATGTGATTAGCACTTTATATAGCGATTAAATGGATACACCAACGCTATGCTAGTTAATTCAGCAAATACAGGTATATGGGCTGGTGGTTGGGCATCTTAAATGAAGTTGTATACGTACTTGAGAGATCAATGTGAGGTGATGCGCGTTTTTAATGGCCCATTGGTTTCCCTACAGACCTTGAATGTTGGTAATTAAACCGCATAGGGTTAACGACTCATTTTTTCTTCTTTAACCGTTGTTCATAGTACGTGCTTTTTTAAGTTGTTCGTAGTACTTGTTGGGATTGTAATAGTGCCTCCCCGAGTGGAGACGGTAGGCCTCGGCATATATATGATGTTCTCATTTTTCAAATGTCATATACATGATGTTGGGGGGCCTAAGACAATTTAGTTACTAGTATTATCGAGGATATATAACTTTCTTTTTGCGGGTAAGGAGATATAACATTACTTAAAATAAAAATATTAACACAAACATCTATATATACCGAGCTTTAAAAACTGGATTTTAAGAAACTAGTATTACATTTAGGAGCAGCTGGGTTGTGGTCTGCAATAAGGATGCAAGTAATACTAGCAAATTAACATGAATGAATAAGGATGCAAATAATACTAGCAAATTAACATGAACGTGAGTAAATCTGCTAGGGTAGTTGTGACAATGAGCCATTATCAACATCATTATGGTGGGATCAATAGCAAACGGGATGTGGGCCAGGTATCATCATTGCTGCCGAAAGGCCAACATACGTCTGGTCACTGACTAGTAATTTGGATATCCTATGCTCCCACATATTAGGTGCTTCCGTGATACAATTTTTCAAAAAACATATTTAGATGTTTCAAAAAAATTCTGAAATAACTATGAGTGTTCATAAGACATATGTTGACAACCTGTAAAAAGTTCAAGTCAAAATTTCGAAATACACATGGGGAAACAAAAAGGACAAATCCAAACGTAAATAGTGTCATTCTGGCTTTTGTCTTTTTGTGGCACTATGCATACTGAATTTGTCTTTTTTGTTTCTCGATGTGTGTTTCACGTTTTGATTCGAACTTTTTACAGATTGTAGACACATGCCATTTGAACACTCACAAATGTTTTCGGAACTTTTTGAAACATTTAAATATGATTCTCGCTTGAAGCTGGTTGCACATAAATGGAGAGTAACTCAATGCGTTCTGATCCGCACAAAGCTGCAGGGAGTGTGTTGCAGATACCCATTCAGCCTGACAAAGACTTAATGCGCTCAGAGTAAAAAGGAAAACTATACTACCTGGATACAGTGAAGAGATATTAGTATACACGCTTTTGTGTATTAAAACTGCACGAATCACGTGGAAGCTGACCGGCAGGATTACATCCTCGCGTGGCACCATGTCCACTCGTGATTTTATCGATATTGAAGGGGTTATATTTAATTGCACGTTTAACATACATGACATTACTTAAAATATAATGCATTGGGAGTGCCCTCACATCACCATTTGCAACTCATGCTGGCTCCCCGCTTACACGGAATGCCACGTGGCAGTGGATCGCAAACAAATCTACTCACATTCAGGCCCTTACAGCCTGCCCAATTTACAGAGTCGCGAGGACGCACACGTTGTCAGGACCTGCTCAGTGAGGCACACGTGGAAAAAAAGTTTTGTTGATGCCAAGTTGATGCATGAGGCAACGAAGCATATGAAGGCCGCCTTTTAAATACATGAGAGAACATCTCGAAGAAGTCCACACCAGCATGTTGAGGCCCTTTCCAATGTTCCACATTCTACATGTGCTAAGAGTATCGAGCAGGGCAAAAAATCTGACGTTCCAACGA